>NW_028274814.1:25671153-25977307 GCF_037043125.1 Eumetopias jubatus
AGCAAACATTTAATTTTCTTTTATGGAATGGAAATAGACTATTCCTTTATATTTATATAACTTTCTATACCTCCTTTGTGGAGTTAACATAGTATCTTAGTATAAGACAAGCAATACAAATTCTTTGAATATATGAAGATATACTTCATAAAACGATTACTTTTGAAATTAGTAGCAAAGGAACTTTTTTTTTCAGTTTTAGGCACCGTTAAAGTTTAGTCAAGGCATATTGAGTTACAGTGATTTACCAATTTATACATATTCGAATTGGCTTTCCAAGCTTCATGGTTTAAACTGGCAAGTATTAATCCCAGATAAATTCACATTTGTCTTTTGTCTAAACTTAATGATGCAGAAAGAAGGGGCGGCAACCTCTCCTAAACAACGAGAATGCCCAGGTCCAAAAAAAAAACAAAAAAACAAAAAAAACAAAAAACCAGAACCTGTGTATAACTTTTCCAACGACAAGTGAGTGGCAGAATGTCAGAGCCAGGACTAAGATTTCCCCCCTTTCAGTCAAAGAACAAAGTAAAGCTAATAAAAGTTGAGGAGAGGAAATTGTAAAGATACAAGCAGAAGTTAATTCTGTTAAAAATAAAGATATAACAGAAAAGATCAAGAGGATGAAAGCTGATCTTTTATAAATCTTTGGCATGACAAAACAAAGTAAAAAAAAAAAAGCACAGATAAGGAATATTAGAAATGCAAAGATTAATTATAGCTGGGATTAATTATAGAAGTCTTAAGTATTACATGAGAAAACACACAAAAAAAGCCCTTTATGACAAATTTAAAAATAGACAATAATTGCCATTCACTAAAAAATATAATTTACCAATGCATACTGAAGAAATAGAAAACCTGAAGAGATGATTCACAACTAGAGATTTTCAAACTATAGATAAGAATTTCTCTCTCCACAACAGCAAAAAAACTCAATAAAAACATTATAGGCCCTTATGACGTTTTGGGCGTCTTCTATCAAATATTCAAGGGAGAGATAATTTCAGCATTATACAAACTCCCAAGAGCAGAAAAGAAAAATGGGGGCAACACATAATCATCTGACTTTATGAAGCTAATATAACTTTGTTAGCAAAATCAAGTAAAAAGAATATAAAGAAAATCATATTTCCATATCACTCATGAACATTGATGAAAAACTCCAAATAAATGTTAGCCAACCAAATCCCACAGTGTGTATTTGAAAATATCACTTAGTTGTTTTGATCCTTTCGGAGAATCTTTGTCTTTTCTCTAGAGCATTTAATGAATTTGCATTTATGTGATTTCTGATTTATTTCTATCATTAAACATTTTCTACGTGTCCTGATATTTTCTTCTTGGTTCTTCCTTTCTTATGTTCTCTTGGCGGAACGAATATTTTTTTTCTTTCTTACGGTTTTTCATTTACTTGTCCTTTTCTGCTGCTCCTTTTTCTCACCTTTCTTGCTCTCTCCCCTACTGATTCTGTCCATTTTCTTCTTGTTTCCTTTCCCTTCCTTTATGTGTTTGGAAATTGGAGGCTATGATTTTCTACAGATTTAACATAGTCTAAATTTCAAAGGTATCTTTACCTCACTCTCAGCGAATTCAAGGACTTTAGAAAGGTTTAGCTCTCATCGACCCCCTTCTCGATTTAATATGATACTGTGGTCTAGCGTTTTAGTCTTACCCTATTTTTTCCCTTAACATTTTATTGTTTGGTACAACGTTTATTTTGACTTCCCCACAAACTCAACATCTTTGTTCAGCAGTCCTTTTGGCATTTTAGACTTGCCATCTGAAATAATTTTCTTTGAGCCTGAAGTATTTCTTTCATGATTCCCTGCACTGAAGTTGTTCTGCTGGTAGTAAATGCCTGTCTTTTTACTTACTTACTTACTTACTTACTTACTTACTTTTACTTACTTATTTATTTATTTTTATGTTATTTATTTGAGAGAGAGAGGGAGGGGGAGAGAGGGAGACAGCACCCTAGACGGGTGGGGAGGGACAGAGGCAGAGGGAGAAGCAGACTCCCCGTTGAGCAGGGAGCCTGACAAGGGGCTCCATCCCGGGACCCTGGGATCACGACCTGAGCCCAAGGCAGAAGCCTAACCGAGTCACGCAGGTGCCCCAATATCTCAGTGTTTGTTTGAAATTACTTTGTTTCACCCTCATATTTGAAAGATATCTGGTGGTTGTAGCAATCAAAGTAAAGTTATTTTCTGCATTCGTTCTGCATAAACTGAAGATAGTATTCAACTGCTACTTGCTGCTGTGCAGTCACCGGTCAGCCCAGTGTCTTTTGGTAGATGATCAATGAAATCTCTGTGAGTGCCCATAACACTTTTCACTGCTGATCTGTTGCTTCACTGGCATGTGTTAGGTACAAACATTGGGACTTTTCTTCTCTCTTGACCCCTCCCTCCATCTCTTCCTCCCTTCCTTCCTCCCTAGATTTTGTTGGGATTCCAAGCTTTGAAGAATGGTGAATTTCAACAAGTCTAGGCAAATTCTTAGCTACTATTTCTTTGATATTGCTTTGTCTGATTCTCTTTTAAATTTCCTCTGTAACACTGGTTATTCATTTTTTTTTTAATTTGGATTTTGTGTTTTAAACTTTTTCCTATTTTTCCATCTCTTTTTCTACATTTTTTTTTTGTTAGGATTTTATTTACTTGAGAGAGAGAGAGCACAAGCAGGGGAGGCAGGGAGAGGGAGAAGCAGACTCCCCACTAAGCAGGGAGCCTGATGTGGGGCTCGATCCCAGGACCCTGAGATCATGACCTGACCTGAAATCAAGAGCCGGGCACTAAACCGACTGACCCACCCAGGAGCCCATCTTTTCCTAGATGTTTTAAGCCATACTCTTTTTGGGTTATATTCATCAGTTTCCTAATTCTTTTGTCATATGTGTTTATCTCTAATTTACTCCAGCCATTGAGGTTTCACATTTAATTTTTTTTATTCCTGAGTTTCATTTGCTTTTAAAATAGTTTCATAATCTTCTATAGATTCTATTTTTTTCGAAGTTGTATTTCCATACTGTCAGTTATGTCTTTATGTATATAAATGTAGTTATAACTACATATACATTTAGCTTTTCACAATATTCTCTTTCTGAATGGTTATTGGAAATTCTGGATATATCCTAGGTGTCTCTTTGTTTCTTTTGTATTTTATGTCTACTTTACAGGAAGTGTACTAGATTCTGGAAAAATACTTTGATATCCTAGTTCATTGACTGGTTTTATTAGTTTTTCAGCTTTCAGTCTGTTTTTATTTTGAAAACATGTTTAAATTTCCATGTTTCACACATATCTTAGAAGGATATTAGGGGAACTTATTTTTTAGGTATTCAATTTGCAGTGAAAGCATTGTTTTTTGGGGGGGTGTCAATTTGCTATCCCTCCTTAATGGGTGTGTGTGTATATATATTAAATATGTATAATTATATATTTTATATGAATTATATTTTTATTTATATGTATTTTATATACTATATTTATTGCCCCCTGCTCAGTCCAAATGGTTTAAGGTTGAACAAGTCAATGGCTTTTTGTGAGACTGCATTTCCCCAATTTCAATATGGTGCCTTTCTGCTCCTACTCTAGGTAATTTTGGGCTTCGCTGAAACTGCTCCTAAGCAACCGTGGTCTCTTCCTGCATGTGTTTTGGATTTTCATTTTCTACACCCTTGCTTCTCTGATTCTGATCTCACTTCACTTCTAGCTCTTAGGAATTCCTCAGAATTTTTTTTTTTTCCTACAAATGTCTTTCCTTATTTTCCAGTGCCCTTATGATTTTATTTCCTTAAACACAATTTATTATGACATTTCACAGAGATTTGGCAGGGGGAGGGAAGTGAGGTTCACCCTACCATTTTTTTTTTCCCCAATCCAATTCTGATATTTTTTTCTATTTCTATTCTCTCATTTGTTTAAATAAAATTATCATTTTAATGACTCCATAACATTGGATATGTCACTATACCATGGTTTATTTAAACATTCCCTACCATTTGCTACCTCAACTCTCTTACTAATGTAAATAACACTAGAGTAGACATAGTGCAGGAGATATGCATTTTCACATATCCACAATTATTTCCATAGAAACACGCTATACATATGATAAATTATAGTATATTATTAAATTATAAATAGTATGTTATATGTTATCAAATTATAAATAGTATTATAAATCTGTAAATTAGATAAAAATTACTATTAATGCCCTTAAAAAAAAAAAAAAAGAATGGAGAGGGTTTGTAGACGGTGACCGGTGGATTTTAACTTCAAGTTTAAGGTAACACTATGGGGTGTTGCTCGGTTTTCTCTAAGGAGGCACAGGCGTCTCAATTTTGGGAGCTATTACTGTCAGCCTATCTGTGATGCTGATTAGAAACAAATCACTGGTTTCACCACACTCACTTTCACACCAAGAAGAAAAGGTAACACTTCTACCAGCTGTTTCAAAAACAGCTTCTGTGCAATATGCATGTAAAGAGTGGAAGGAGATGTCATCACCTGTATTTTTATACCTGATTCTACTAATGGTATTTTGTATCTATAGTTAGCAGAATATGTAGTCAGAATATATATAACTGTCTACACATACACATAGAGGTATGTATGTATATATTATGGACTGGATGTTTGTGTCCACCCAAAATGCATATGGTGTCTCCTAACCTCCAATATGGTGGAATTTGGAGATGGGGCCTTTGGGAGGTATTTAGGTTTTACATGCGGCCCTAGGGTGGGACCTCCATGAGGGGATTAGTGCCCTTATAAGTAGAGACAGTAGAGAGCTTGCCCGCTCTTTCCACCATATAAACACAGTGACCAGGTGGCCCTCTACAGGCCAGGAAGAGAGCTCTTATCAGAACCCAACCATGCTGGCACCTGACCTTAGACTTCCGGACTTCAGAACTATGAGAAATAAATGTATGGTTTATAAGCCATCAAGTCTGTGGTACTTTGTTTTGGCATTCCCAAGCTAAGACAGATTTTGGTCCTGAGAAGTGGGGTGCTGCTGTAATGAATTAATGTGGAACATGTGGGAGCAGCTCTGCAACTGGGTAATGGGTAGAGACTGGAAGAATTTAGAAATATGTCTGTTAAGGGTGATTCTGGAGAGGTCTCAGATGGAAATGAGGAACATGCTATCAGAAACTGGGGGAAAGGTGATTCTTGTTCCAAAGTAGCCAAGAACTTGGCTGAACTGTGTGTTAGTATATTGGGGAGAGAGAACTTGCTGGTGATGAAATGGGATATCTAGCTCAGATTTCTGGAAAAAGGACTGAAAATGTGCCTTGGTTCCTCCTGAGCATTTATAGTAAATGTGAAGAGAGATGAGCTGAAGAAAGAATTGTTAAGTGGGATGCCTGGGTGGCACAGTCCTTGGGCGTCTGACCCTTGGTTTCAGCTCAGGTCATGATCTCAGGGTCCTGAGATCAAGCCCAAAATGGGGCTCCATGCTCAGCTTGGAGTCTGCTTTAGATTCTCTCTCCCTCTCTCTCTGACCCTCCTTCTCATGCTCTCTCTCTCAAAGAAAGAAATCTGTTTTAAAAAATAAAAGAATCGTTAAGCAAAAAGGAATCACAATTTGATGATTTGGAAAATTCTCAGTCTGTCCATATTGCAAAACAACGAGAACACTTGTTCTGAAGAGAACACTAAGTGTGTGGTTGAAAATGATTTGATAGAGAACTCATGAGTGCGACTCATTAATAAGGTGGAATAATACTAGCAGAGACACTGCCAGTTTGAACTAAAGGAGGGACAGAGAAGGTGGGACAGAAGGCAGGCAGGCTTCCAGGCTTGTTGGATTTTGCAAAGATGGGACTGTGGAGCTATTCAGCCGGGAATGTGAGCTAGCTTTCAAGAAGGGAAGAAAGATCCCAAAGACGAGTCCTCAGTCACCAGGGTTACCACCCCCTTCACAGGCCCAGAGTTCACAGGTACATGTGGCAAGCCTACCTCCCCCTCGGTTTCAGGTCCATCAGCAGAAACCTCAGAGAGCCACATGGTGGGGCCACTGAAAAGAGCCATGTGGTCTGAAGAGAGCCAGGAGAGCCTGAGGATGCTGCTGCTGCCCCAGTGGAGAGCATCAAACCAAAGGGGATTATTCTTGAGGCTCAAAACCTAAGAGAATTTGCCTTGCTAAGTTTTGGACTTGGGGAGGACCCACCACCTCTTCCTTCTTTTCTATTTCTTCCTTTTGAAGTGGAAATGTCTGTCTAACACTTGTCCTTTTTATTTTGGAAATGCATAACTTGTCTGGTTTCACAGGTTCACAGCTGAAAAGGAATTTTGCCTCAAGATGAATTCTACCTTGAGGCTCCTCCATATCTGATTTAGATGCTATTTAGATGAGACTTTGGACTTTACACTTGAGATTGATACAGGAATGAGCTAAGACTTTGGGGGCTGCTGAGATAGAATAAATGTATTTTACATGTGAGGACATGAATTTTGGAAGGCCCCGGGGCAGAATATGATGGGCTACGCCCTCCCTGCCAAATGCATATGTTGAAGACCTACCCCGCAGTATGATAACAGCATCTGGAGTTGGTGCCTTTGGGAGGCAACGCAGGTTAGATGAGGTCATAAGGATAGGACCCTCCTGTCTTTATAAGACACCAAAGAAAGAGGAGGCAGAAAAAGAAGCAGCCATTTGAGCACCCAGGAAAATGGCAGCCACCTATGAGCCAAGAGAAGGCCTCAGAATGAAATGTACCTTGATGGCACCCCGATCTTAGACTTCCCAGCCTCTAGAACCGTGTTGTTTGAGGCACCTGATCTGGGGTATTTTGTTATGGCAGCCCAAGCAGACGGATACAGTGTGCACATAAACATACAGATATATTTTTCTTTAATCCAAAATGGGAAGATTTCACAGATGCAACTTGAATTTGAACCCAAACATTTAAAATCCTAATTGATGAATTACCTTCCTTCAGATCTTTGGGAACGCCTTAGAACAATTGTCTGTTTCTTTTTTGATTCAGATCCTGGGCCTTGGTAGCTCCGGTATTTCTAGGTTGCTACCAAATAATTTAGCCTGTATGCTATTATTCATAAAATTAAATCCTGCTTTCAAATGAGGCTTTTAGTGACAACTTTACATTCCTTTTGCTTTATTTTCTGTTAGTATTATGAGAGATCTCACAATTTTGGTGACCTAATACCATACTTTTATCCTTGTCCAATGAGAATATTATCATTTGCTAAGAGCTTTTTGGCTTACGTGGAAGATTTCCACACCTGTGGCCAGCCCTGCTCCACTATATTCAGAAAGTGTTTTTTTTTTTCTTTCTCCTTTAAATTGAAATGAATGGCGTGAATACAATGATATCTTCAATCATTGTGCTGCATAAATGTCACATTACACTAGGATTTAAAAAAAAAGAAAAAGAAAAAAACACTATTCCAGCAGGCAGATTTTCTGAGATGAAATCACAGGCAGAGAAGAAATGCGGCTTACCATGGGACAGTAGATTAAGTCTAGAATTTGGAACCCACATCCCAGTTGGACTCCTGCGCCTATAGTGTGCTAGGTACATAGCTTTGAATGAGATACTTAATTTTCCTGACTTTAATTCTGTGATCTCAGAATGGGAATAAACATACCACTCCCTAGAGGTCATTAGGAAGATAAATATACTTTATACGAAGTCCCCAGATTGATTCCTGGCCCTTCACTGGTCCTCAATGGCAATTGTTAGTATTATCCTTGTTGTTATTGCTTCTGTTACTACTTTCACCATGTTTCCTTCTCTACCCCCTGCCCTTGCAAAATATGGACTAATCCTTATTACCTATTGCTTGTGTGGTCTGAGTGTCATAAATTGCATGGGGTTTTGAGTCCTACAGCATCGGGCTACCTTCTCAGTTCTTTTATGTGCTGACCATGTAGTTATGGAGAAACTATTCAGCCCCCTGTAAAAAAGGGGATAACAACATCTGCCTCCTAAGTCACTATGAGCATTAAATACAATAATGCATGTGTGTAAATGCATAGGAAGCACTAAGTAAAGGCTTACGATAAATTATAATTCCTATTGATAATACTTAACATTATTAATTCCATGACAAATCCAAAAAGCAAAAAAAACAAAAAAACAAAAAAACAAGCAAGGATTTTGGGCAAAACACATTTAAGAGACTTAAAACTTCTCCTGGTTTGTTCCATACCCATTCATATCACAATATTCTCTCTCTTCTATCCAAACCCCAAATTAGTTTCTTTGTTTGCTTTATAAGGGAAAGATGTCACAGAGAGGAAATCAGGCAAATAATGCAACTAGAAAAGGCTGTTAAAATGCACACCCCTAAACACATTTTAAAAACAGATACTAAATAACCCACTGTCCCCAAAGAAAAGAAAGGCAAACAGATAAGATCACAACACACACCATGGAAAAAAATCACAAAGTGAGAAGGTAGTTATATAAAGAGCTCATGAACAATGTAAGTACTATAAATACATACATAATTTCATCATCCACTGTTTCCCTGTTAGATGTGCTCCCTTTCAGATTGTTCTCACGCATCTGTTCAAAACAAAGCCTCTGAGCCTCTTAAATTACTCACAGCCTTTAAAAACATACACTTTGGGTTGCAATTTTTAAAGTATTTAGATTTTATTTAAATGTGTTTAAAGACCGTTTTATGTCCCTGGATTTGGAAGGAGATAACATATTTCCCATAACCAAACCCCTCAAACATTTAAGGACTATACTGAATGCTAATTAAATCTGGAAAATACACTGGAAAAAAATTAAAACTCCAGGCTCATTTAAACTACACTTTATAAGGTACTGTAAAAGATAATGAAGGTCTAGTAAGTGGCAGTGAAAAATCAACAGGTAAGGATTTTTACTTTTGGTTTACTTATTTATTTCCAACATCTTATTTCTAACCACTCTGTATTCATGAATTTATCTAAGATGTTTCATGATTTTACCTCTAAGACTGCATTACATACACACTGGCTGAACTATCCTATCCTAGATCATAAGATCTTGAAAACTGTTCCTTTATAATTTAAGAGAATACTCAGTAATACCTCCATAAAGTGTGTTCTAGATTTTGTGGTGCCCAAATGGGGTGCCTCTCAATCAGATGGGGGCCCCCAGATGTGGGGCAATGATGGGGTAAAAAGTCGGTGGCATGGGCAGCGAAAGGATTCACCTGAGGCAGAACAAAGGAGCTAGAAGTTTATTGCGTACACCCCGAGGGAGCATCGGGCAGGACAGCAGAGGAGAGACTACCTGCAAGGAGGCAGTGGGTGGGGGCTGTATTTAAAGGGGAAAGGTGAGGAGGTATAGCGGCATAGGGAATTCTTCCTTCTCTGGTAACTGTGCCTGGTTTTAAGTAGTGCATTCGTTAGTTAGGGCCTGTGGATATTTCGAGGTAGGCCGCCCGATAGGCCTGCCTGTATTCAGCCAGGTGGTAGCTGTGACCCTTGTGCCCTGGTCAAGTTCCCATTGCTCATACCTGTTGCCTAAAATCAGCCTCTGCATTTCTCCATCCCTACCCCACAACAGATCAACAATGACAAATCTTTGGCATTTGGGCAGAGGTCTCAGTAGCTTCCTTCTGCTGAACGAGGGGCACAGAGATGTCCCTACCTAAACTGGGCAGTCCATCAGGGGTTCTGGGCAGTCATACATCAGAGAGTGGTATTATATTAATGTGCTGATAGGCGATTTGAGTGAAATTCCTTGATGGTCAGGTCCATGGGATTTGGGGAAGGGGACCTTCTGATGGTATGGGCTGGAATCCCTGTCAAACTGTATCACTCGTATATGGAATTGTTGGATTTTAGAAGAGACAGATTTAACAAAGAGATTAAAGAGAGGGGGACCAATAATTAGTAGTATTGAGGCCAGGGGTCCTAAGAAGGGATAAAGCCAGGAGGGCCATGAATGGCTTGCTTTCCAGGAAAACCATCCGTGTGTGGCACGGTCCCAGGAGGAGGACATCAAAGGGTTCTAATGAGAAAGACAAAGCTTAGAGGCGAGTATTATATTGTTAAGAGCAGGACATGGTGGGGGGCCAACTCCAGGTAAGTTATGATTTCTGACCAAGTAAATGCAGAAGGGTTACCCTGAAGGCAAAGGTCAAGAACTAAGTCTTGGAATTGGGAAGGAGAAATCATTAGAATTTTGTGAGAAAAGTACTGAGGGAGGTTTTCTAAGATAACATCATAGAATGAGTGAATGTGAGAGAGTAAGGATTGGCATTGGGCCAGACTCATGAGCCTCTAGGCCTCTGGGTATGTATCACTGAGTCTCATTTGAATAGCAGTCATAGATCTCCAACCTGCTCATAGCTATACTTGGTGGATGGAGGTCTCTTCATCTGGGACCAGAGTGGTCTTGATTTTGGAAAGATAGGTCCATGGGAGAAGCTTTTACCACTGTTGGAGTGGTCAAGAGAACATGATAGGGCCTGGTCCTGTCAGGTTCGAGAGGCTTTTTGTTCTGCAAAGGGTCTGAAGGTATACCTGATCCCCGGATGAAAGTTTTGGATATATGTTACCTCAGAAAGAGGGGTCAGGTTTGGGATTGTACTAGTTTTGGTGGTCATTAATGGCAGAGAATGTTTGCCCTAGGGATATCCTTTGATAGTTGACAAAAATCTTCCTCCGGTCCAGGAATTTAACCAATCATTAAAGGAAAGAGAGGGATTGGTTATAGCACCAATTTTGAGTATTCAGGTCTTCTAACAACTGTCACATTTTTGTGGTAATCTGGAGTATATACAGAACACTGTTTTAATAAGGCATAGGTTTCTCCTTGAGCTGCAATCAGGATATCAAGGGCCATTAGGTTTTGGAGGGCCATCTTTTGAATTTGTGTGTGACTGCATATTGAACTTAGTTAAAGGTGGCTGCTGTATGCTTGGCTAAAATCTCTACTTGCAATTTTCTATCGATAGAGGTGGCTTCTAGGATAAATATATATGGCCAAGGACAAAGCCATCAAGAAGCCCTCTGTTTGAAGTCTAGCCTTAACAATAACCTAATTACAAGGAATCACTGCCAGAGGGAGAAGACTGGTCTCGTGATAAGGGCATTCCCAAGGGCGTCACCTAATCCAATCATAGAGAAACTGGGGCATCCATTATTTCTACAAATCCATAGTCAACTCCATGGAGTGGGGTACACACTGGCTTTTAAGGAACCATTCTGTCATTCCAGCCACACAGAGTTGGTCAAGGTGATAGTTGAGTTATATCATTATTGGAGATTCAATCCCATTTTCCACCTGTTCAAAAAATCATATGTCCATGGGGTCTTGTTATTGTCCCCACAGAACAACAAGCACAAAGATGTTCTATACATGAGCTATTGTGGCAGTTTCTCTGCAGTTTACCTCAAGTTGCCTAGCTTAGGCAAACAAGATTCAAAGACAATCAGAACTAGAATTTAACATCCATAAAGGTAGGTTATTGAAAAATAATTTTTCTCTCCAAATCACCTTTATTTCCAGAGATAGCCAAATCAAGACTAATTTATTTGCAAAACAAGTCCAATTTTTAACAAACTGGGCCTATTTATTTATATAAGCTCAGTAAGAATAGTGATCAGCCATATAGATCTCTCAAAATCTGCTTTGCTGAACTTTTCATAAGGAATCTCGATTGAACTTTGAGCAGCCTCTCAGGGCCAGAAGTCAAACCAAGTACTTAGGATCGGACATGTCTGCAGGACCTGTAGATTTGGGTGAATTCCTTTTCTTGAGGTCCTCAAATATCCTGAGGTTCCTGCACCTGCCAGGCAGTGACATTCTTCACTTACCTGGCAAGGCTGCTGGGAACACTGTAAGCAAGGTATCAGGCCAACATTTCCAAGGGGCTTTATGGCTGTGTTTCATAGTGTCAACCTAAGTTCCTTAAAGCCGTTTGGTCATATCTGAGTCTATGCATGTCTCTCTCAAATATGACATCCCTGTCAAAGCCTTAGTAAAATAACCAATGTCTCCAATGGTGTCCTGTTACAAGGAGAACAGATTCTTATTGAACTTATGCAAATGATTATGATTGCCACGGAAGAAAGAATACTCACTAAGACTTTTTGAATTTCAGAGGGTTCAGGTACAGAGAAAAGTTAAATGCTTGAATTTGTTCACAAATGAATATTTTATCATATTTTGTAAGTCATAGATATCTTAAGAGAAAGTTTCCTTAATCTGGAAGAGCAAATATTAGAGAACCAGCAATGTTTCAAATAAAAGTTACAAAAACTACAATCATCTTTCTTAATTCCTTTAATCCCATGTTACTAATTCTTATTCAGTTTGAACGCAGTTTTTTAGTTAGTCCTGGAAATTTTTACCCATTTTAGTTTTCTGATCTTAAAGATATCAAATGCCTGTATTTGTTCTAAAAGTCCTTTCTATGAATCCCGTTGAAGATGAAATACATTTTGCAAAAGAATAAGAACAACTATAAATGACAAAAAAACTCAGAAATGGACACTGTTAACGATCTAATAGGAGAGTTCATTATGATGCAAGTGGTAAGGAAATTGTTATTTCTGTGACACATAACATTTCAATAATCAGAATATATAGTGGTGACCTTATACCAGAAGGTAACATACTAAATGAACAAGACTAATTAGTCAAAAAGACTTTGTTTACAATTTAAATTTTGGGGAAGTTTGTTAAAACCTTAGAAAATTTTGAAGCACATCCCTAAATAGGATTAGGGATCATCAAAGATGAAATAAACACAACACAGTGAAACCGGTTTTTCTGGGCAAAGAAAAAACAACTTTGTGTATATTTTCTTCAAGAGCAAACCAACCATTCAAGCAAATGTTGTCTTTTTAACTGAGAGGAAGTAGACTTTCAATCTCGTACCAGTGTACTTTTTAAAATCTACTCATTTCAACCTTAGTCCATCCTCACCACACATAGAATTCCTTTCCAAAGACTTCCCTTCACGAACCTTCTACAACTTTCCTTTTCCTTCAACAAAAATGTATTCCCATTCCTTATATCTTTCTTACAGAGTTGCTTTCTTATTTCTATCAGTCTTAATTACATTTAGAATTTTAACTCTTAAAAACCTTAGCTCCAGTGAAAACTAAGTAGTAACCAATTATGAATGGTTACATCAGAACTCTTTAGATGGCAAATTTCTGAATCAATCAAGCACAAAGCATGTTTTCCAAATGACCCAAATATCCTTAGTTTCTTTGCAATAAAAAGTCAAAAACACAAACCTTATGTTTAGTAATCAATACTTTAGAATTTCATCCTATTTGGAAAAGACCTAGATGTCCATTGAATTCAAGCAACACTTCAGTTTCAGGTTACCAAAGACTTTAAAAACTATCTTAACAATTACCCATGAAAACTTTGAGACAGACAAAATTAACCATTATTGTAGGTCATCTCTTGCTGACAAATTGCAACAGAGATATCATGAACTTATTTGACCTTTAGTAAACCTTGGTAAATTAAGTTTCAGTTAGTTTAAATACCAAATTAGGTTCCACCTGGGTCCATTTAAAAGTCAATCAGTTTATTCCCCATTGTCAATTTTCACCTGAGGCACCAGTGGGGCACTGTGAAGTGGGCAGTGTGTGCAGGCCACATGCAAGCTGGTGTGGAGACAGGAGGAGGGGGAGGTCGAAGAGGTGAGGTGCTGCTAGAAGGCTGAGAAAGGGGGTTCCCGGTACTTAACCTCATCAGCTCAGAAATGAACGTGGGAGAAGCCCCCACACCTACTAAGAGTTGGAACAGTTAGAGAGGAGACGTCCAATAAGTCGGGAGGTGGCTGGTTATTGGCCAAATACCTTCTGCAAAAGACTTTTAGGCCAGGGTCCTGATTTAGGTCCATGAAACTGAGCAAGACACATATAGGTCTTCCGACCATTTGGAGGAGTTCTAGCAAAGGAGGTCAAGCTGCAAAATAGTATTAGTGAGAGTTCACTGGGAGGGCCATGACTCTTGATCTGGGAGTTTGTACTGAGGCCAGAAACATCAGGCATTGGGGGTCAAATTTGTTCCAGCTTTTAAGACCACAGCCCCAGGGTGAGTCCAAGGAAGAGAGGGGGTGGGAAAGACTGGCTGATGATTCCCAAAGGGGCTTCCCTCCAAAGGGAATAGAGTTTTGACTCATGGTCGTCCCACTGATCTGAAAAAGGACCATACCTCTACCAGGAGCTGGACTCTTCTGGTGGTATCCCGCCACGAAGAGGAGTTGAGGCAAACACGCGTGACTCTTTTGGCATGTCCCACCAAGAGGGCTGAGGCAAACGGCATGGTCCTTCCTGTGGGGGCATCCTCTGGTCACAAGGGGAGCCTGCCACTGGCTTGGCCAGACTGGGTGGGTGAAAGGAGGCAGACTCACCAGTCAGATGCATAGGATTGTGTTTGCCCACACATCAAGATGTCTGCTGGACCTGGGGGAAGACAGGACAAGGGGCAGAGGCCCAAGGAAGTCAGGGCACTGAGAGTCAGCCAGCACCAAGAAAGGGTCCCAACCGAGTCCACAATGTGTGTGGTTTCACCCTGGACAAGCCGCCAATCACACCGGACTCTGGGAACAGACCTTGGGGGCAGGGCGAGAAAGCAGAAGAAAGGGGTCCTTCCTCACAGGTGCAGCCATCCACCCTGTTGGCCCTCGGACGTTCAGACCACACCGGGGAGCCGACCTGGCCAGAGGCCCTCAGTTGTCTGAGGAGTACTAGGGTTAGACTGTCAAAGGGCTGAAAAGAGGAAGGAGAGCGAGGGAAGGTACCTCGGAAGAGCAAAAGGGGAAATCCCTCCCCCTTCCCGGGGAAGGGCGGTGGGCCTGGTTCCCCCTTGGGGTTCAGATCCTCACCGAGGAGCCACCCCGGCTGGAGGTCATCAGCTCCCCAAGGAGAGCTAGTGTAGGCCCACACAGGGAAGGTCATGAGAAATTCCCCGAGCATCCAGGGGACAGTCCTGGAACTACAAAGGCTCCTCCTGCAGGGGGTTCCCCTCAAATGTGGTGGGGTCACAGTCTTCCTGTGTGGGGCCACCACATGGGGTGCCTCTCAAAATATGGGAGTCCCCAAATGTGAGGGGGCGGTGGCGTGGGCAGCGAAGGGATTCACCTGAGGCAGAACAAAGGAGCCAGAAGTTTATTGCGTACACCCCAAGGGAGCATCGGGCAGGACAGCAGAGGAGAGACTATCTGCAAGGAGGCAGTGGGTGGGGGCTGTATTTAAAGGGGAAAGGTGACAAGGTAGGGGAACACAGGGAATTCTCCCTTTTTTGGTCACTGAAAGTCAGCCAGCATCAAGAAAGGGTCCCGTTGGTTAGTTAGGGCCTACGGATATTTGGAGGTGGGGTCACCTGATGGGCCTGCCTGTACTCAGACCCGGGGTTGCTGTGATCCTTCGTACATTCCATCTCTCAAGCCTATGTGCCTAAAAGCGGCCTCTACAGATTTTTCTTCATATGATCTTACCTCAGAGTTTTGCATAGTTTTTATTTTTAATAAGATAGTTCTATATTTTATGTCTAAGGCATTTTATTTTTAATTACTTTAAAAATATCTAAGGGAGAAAACTGCTTCCAACTTTTGGCCAGAAACCTGGTTGATAGTATGAAACTATCTGGAGACAGTAGAATACATGTTACATTTTCTTCAGTAATTTCTGTAAAAATGGCATTGATGAGGATTGTGAGGTATGAAGTGTGACCTCCTAAAGTAGACTTGTTTACAAGGCAATGCTCTGTTGATGGCAACAGACCACCATTAGGAAATCTAGTTTACAGACATAATCCCACTTTTTTCTATTTTTCAGCAAGAAACTAGGAATATATTGACTTCTTTTTTCCTCACAAAGGAATGGAACGAAAACAGAAAACAGAGAAGCAGAAAGCCAGTAATATACCTTATCAAATGTGAATGGAGAACAACTCCAGAGATAATTAGAAATACCATGGATGAAACTTAATGTCTTCTTTCTAGTAAATGCTGTTTTTAATCCACTGAAACCTTAAATTGGCCAGAAATAGAAAGAACCTGAGGGAGTAAGACAAAGGGCAGTCAAAAAGCTCAGAGCCTCAGGGAACACTGCAGGGGGATCTCTCTGGTGGTAACAAGGACACAGGTTGCATTTGTTCAGACTTTTTTTTTTTTCTGCTATATAATTGTGATTTTGCTCTTAAAAATAAGAGCATATTTTTAATTAATACATTATCATCAGTGTATAAGAAACTGAATTGTGTGCTAATTTGGGCTTTCTCCGATACTCAATTTAGTCAAATAATTTATTTACTTTTTTTAAAGATTTTATTTATTTATTTGAAACAGAGAGAATGAGGGAGAGAGAGAGAGCACACGAGAGGGGGGAGGGTCAGAGGGAGAAGCAGACTCTGCTGAGCAGGGAGCCCGATGCGGGACTCGATCCTGGAACTCCTGGATCATGACCTGAGCCGAAGGCAGTCGCTTAACCAACTGAGCCACCCAGGCGCCCCTAGTCAAAGAATTTAGATTGAGGCTCTTCAAGGTGTTGCCTATGGTGGCAACACCTTGAATTTTAAGCCAAGTGTCTGAGAAAAATCTGCTTCCAAAACCCAACATACTGAGATAGGTGACTTCTGAATAGAGAACACTAGCATTTACTTCACTGTTTAATTATCTACTGAAGCCTACTACAGTGTTAATAGGGGCATCCTTTTTTTTTTTTTTTTTAAGGCATAAGTCACCAAATGTTGCCTGAAGTAATGTGCCTGTCAAAGAGAATACTTTGGAAAACAAAGGGGCCATTTTGAAAGACTATGCAAACCACTTTTTATTGGGTTGTAGAAGGACCAGAATGAAAAAAGAACAACTCCAGGCACAATATAAGAGAATCTGGGACAGGCAATTCTACGATTGACATAAAATAATCTCTTTTAGGGGCACCTGGGTGGCTCAGTCATTAAGGGTCCGCCTTCAGCTCAGGTCATGATCCCAGGGTCCTCGGATCGAGCCCCGCATCAGGCTCGCTGTTCAGAGGGAAGCCTGCTTCTCCCTCTCCCACTCCCCCTGCTTGTGTTCCCTCTCTCCATGTCTCTGTCAAATAAATAAAATCTTTAAATAAAAATAATCTCTTTTAGCTCCTAGTTATGATTCAAGCTGATTTCTCATCCTTACCAAATCACTTACGTGTATGTTAAGGCACTGGTAGGGAAAGAATAGTGCCCAAGAATTGGAATGGAGATGAATGAAGGTAGATTCAAATGAATCCTCCCTATAAATTCCTTTCAACCTTCCTTACCAGCAGATAGTGCTCCTCCTTCCCCAGCTGAGAAAGTAGATTCTCCTACCATGAGGATACTGTAATGACCTTACATTGCAAAAGGTCCATAGTCACTACCAATCATGGCCTCCACATACATACTGGAGCCAAATCCAACCTAACCCAGGGAAATGAGTACCACGTCTGACCCGGGAGGAGTCAATTTACACACTGACAAAATTGCAAAATGTGGTTTATATCAGCAGGAATGTACGTGTTCATCAATGGATTATGACTGTATTTGTCCAGGGTGGAAGGAAAATAAGACCGGAAGGGCCAAATGTACCAATTTGGGTGCACTTATGAGCGATTCTGGATTCCTTGTTAGCTTGAACAACTGGCAAAGGTCCTCACAATTTGCTCACATGTCGGCTGAAACCTGAATGTCATATTGGTCTATGTTAAATGAAACTGAAACGTGCAATTTCCTTGCTGTCATGTAGAGGAATACATCTAATGGCCTAAGGAAACAGGAATGTTGGAGTGGATTTCTAATGTGTGACTCACTCACCCATCTGGGAGGGCTTAGAGGACACTCTTCACAGAATTGTGGAGCAATATTTGATGAGAGGAGTGCTGCCATCCTTGGAAAGCTCTGCAGACCTCCTCTGTAGGATGGGACGAGGGCAGATCCTATTGAAGAAGTGCCTGCTAAGCTGTCACAAGTGTGTACTCTTCATGCTTCTTTCGCTTTCCTTCTCAAAAGGACTTGGAGTCATTAGCTTGAGTCACTGAATCTTTCAGAAAGAGAAATAGGGATGGTTGGGGTTACTGGACCCTGACGGAGTTGCCATTAAACCTGCGGAAGTCTATTAGTCAAGGTGGGGACTTCTGAGGGTTGGGTGATAAACAGGCTTCTGGCCTGACACTGTTTCCCAATGTGTGCAGTAGGTCTACAAATTCTTCTGGAGTGCATTTCCCACTTTTGAATATGCAATAGAAAGATACCCCTCGACAGGTGGCATAATCTTCTCTTTGGTTTCCAGACACATTCTTTTCTAAAATTTTCTTCTTTTCAAAGAAAAGCATACCCTTCACCCATGCCACATAGCACTCTTAGCTTAGTTATAAAGTTTACAGGGCAGTCAAAAAAGTTATAAATACTGGTTTGGGGAAAGTCTCCCTAATCCTGTAGGTCTTCCTGTCTTTTCTCCTCTTGTACATATTCTTATGGGGGAGTAAAGCTGGGTTCATGAGAAATATTCTAATTTGGAACAACCAAAGCCATCTGAGTATGAGAATATGGATCTTTCTTTTTTCTTTTTTTTGAGAAAATGGATTTTTCTAAATATAATTAGAACGTTCTCATGAACTACATTTCTTAATCTCTTCACATTAGATAACAAATTTTTAGGTGATTTCCTTCAAATTGGGTGTGTATGATTCGATAAATAGTTAAAATATAGTTAACAAGTTGTGTCACATAATATCTCAATTACTCATCCAACCTAATCTTATATAATATTTATTATGGACTACCTCTTAAAAAGTAGTATGTAATGCCATATTTGAAAAACTTAAATATGCATGAGAACATACCTAGATTTTCAGAATTCCAATAATGAATACACAAGCAAACCATTTGCTATTTCACATCACATCATGGAGTATCATTATGCAGGAGGTTGAAATGCAAACAGCAATGGGCAGCAAGCATGGAAAATTCACTCACCAATTTGGGACTTGTGCATTCAGTGATTTTTGTATGTCATTGGCACTCACACAAAATGACAACAATGGGTTAAAATTTTAAGTTGTTTTTTATTAACCCTTCTCACCTCCTCCTGATTATAAATGAGATGATGTGGAGGGGGCGGAGCAAGATGGCGGAGGAGTAGGAGACCTGGATTTCGTCTGGTCTCAGGAATTCAGCTGAATAGGGATCAAACCATTCTGAACACCTACGAACTCAACAGGAGATGGAAGAAGAGAGTAGCAACAACTCTCTGAACAGAGAAGCGACCACTTACTGGAAGGTAGGACGTGCGGAGAAGGGAATCCGAGGCGATATTCGGGAGGATAGACGGCGGGGGAGGGGCCTCCGTCGGCCGCTTCTGGCAAGTGCTAGAGCCGCGGAGCACAAAATCGGACCTTTTAGAAGCCGGCTCCGCGGAGGGACGTCGCTCCAGTGGCTAAGCAGGGGGTGGAACCCTCGCGGGACAGTGTGGCCTCAGGACCCTCGGGGTCACAGAAAGACCAGGGGTGCCTGAGGGCGGCAGAGCTCCCAGGGATCGGAGCGGGGAAGCCGGCTGCAGAGACGGAGCCGAGGCGCGGGCTCTCAGCTCGGGGTGGCCATAAACTGTGATCCGCGGCCCAGTCGGGCCACTGCTCCTCCAGCAGGGACCCAACAAGCGGCAGAGCCGGGGAGACTCCCCTTCCTCCCCCGGGAGGAGCGGCGCGGGAGCGCACCGCAGGGATCTGCTGGGTTTGGAGACTCCACACGGGGTCGGGTGCCAGAGATAGAAACGCTCGATCACAGGCCGGGTGAGCACGGAGAGCGGCCGGAGACCGGGGACACGGGAGTGACTGCTTTTCTCTGGGGGCGCACTGAGGAGTGGGGCCCCGAGTTCTCGGCTCTTCCAGACGGAGATTGGGAGGCCACCATTTTCACCCTGGTCCTCCAAAGCTGTACCGAGAGCTTGCAGGGAACAAAAGCTCCTAAGAGCAAACCCGAGCAGATTGCTTAGCCCGGACCGACAAGGGCGGGGCAATTCCGCCTCCGGCAAAGACATTTGGGAACCACGGCAACAGGCCCCTCCCCCAGGAGATCAGCAAGAACAGCCAGCAAGCCAAGACCCCAAGTTTACCAATCAAGGCGAACGGGAGAACTCCAGCACTAGGGGAATACTGCACATAGAATTCATGGCTTTTTTACCATGATTCATTAGTTTTTCAAAGTTAATTTTTTTAACTTTTTTTTTTTGAATTTTTCTTTTTCCCTTTTTCAACCAACATCTTATCAATCGCTTTTAAAAAAAAAACATTTTTTATTTTTCATTTTTAGAGTCATATTTTATCCCTTCATAGTAGTTACCCTTATTTTTGGAATATATATATATTTATATATATATATATATGTTGTTCTGTCTTTAAAATTTTGAGATACGGTTTCTTCTAACGGATCAAAATATACCCTAAATCACTAGTGTATGGTTTTGTTCTAGTCCCCTGCCTGATCACATTCTCTCCCCTTTTCTTTTTTCTTTTTTTTAAACCTTCTTTCTTTTTTCAAACAACTTATCAATTGCTTTTATAAAATTTTATAATTTTCATCTTTACAGTCATCTTCCATCCCTTCATTGTATCAACCCTTATTTTGTACATATATAAGTCTTTCTTCCTTTACAATTTTAGGAGGCACTTTCTTCTAACAGACCAAAATATGCCCAAAATCTAGGGTGTGGCAATGATCTATGCACTAGCCTATCATATTTGACCATATTCTGTTGTTTTTGTTTGTTTTTCTCTTTTTCTTTTTTTTTTTCTGTCTTTCTTTTTTCTTTCTTTCCCTTTCTTTTCCCCTGGTTTCAGGTCTTTTCTTATTTGTATAGAGTATATTTGCTGGGGACATTGTTAACCTGTGAGCATTTTGTTCTCTCATTCATCTATTCTCCTCTGGACAAAATGACAAGACGAAAAAAATCACCTCAGCAAAAAGAACAAGAGGTAGTACCGTCTGCCAGGGATCTACTCAATACGGACATTAGTACGATGTCAGACCTAGAGTTCAGAACCATGACTTTAAAGATACTAGCTGGGCTTGAAAAAAGCATGGAAATTATTAGAGAAACCCTCTCTGGAGAAATAAAAGAACTACAATCTAACAAAGGTGAAATCAAAAAGGCTATTAATGAGGTGCAATAAAAAATGGGGGCACTACCTGCTAGGATAAATGAGGCAGAAGAGAGAATCAGTGATATGGAAGACCAAATGATAGAAAATAAAGAAGCTGAGAAAAAGAGACAGAAACAACTACAGGATCACGAGGGCAGAATTTGAGAGATAAGCGATACAAGATGAAACATTAGAATAATTGGGACCCCAAAGAAGAAGAGAGAGACGGGCAGAAGGTATATTGGAGCAAATTATAGCAGAGAACTTCCCTAATGTGGGGAAGGAAACAGCCATCAAAACCCAGGAGGCACAGAGAACCCCTCCCAAAATCAATAAAAATAGGTCAACACCACGACATCTAATAGTAAAACTTACGAGTCTCAGAGACAAAGAGAAAATCCTGAAAGCAGCTTGGGAGAAGAGATCTGTAACCTACAATGGTAGAAACATTAGATTGGCAACAGACCTATCCACAGAGACCTGGCAGGCCAGAAAGGACTGGCATGATATCTTCAGAGCACTAAACGAGAAAAATATGCAGCCAAGAATACCATATCCAACTAGGCTGTCATTGAAAATTGAAGGAGAGATAAAAAGCTACCAGGACAAACAAAAACTAAAGGAATTTGCAAACACAAAACCAGCCCTACAAGAAATATTGAAAGGGGTCCTCTAAGCAAAGAAAGAGCCTAAAAGCAGCATAGATCAGAAAGGAACACAGATAATATACAGTCACAGTCACCTTACAGGCAATACAATGGCACTAAATTCATACCTTTCCATAGTTACCCTGAATGTAAATGGGCTAAATGCCCCAATCAAAAGACACAGGCTATCAGATTGGATTAAAAAACAAGGCCCATCAATATGCTGTCTGCAAGAGACTCATTTTAGACCCAGAGACACCCCCAGATTGAAAGTGAGGGGCTGGAAAACCATTTACCATGCTAATGGACACCAAAAGAAAGCAATCCTTATATCAGACAAACTAGATTTTAAAACAAAGACTGTAATAAGAGATGAGGAAGGACACTATATCCTACTTAAAGGGTCTATCCAACAAGAAGATCTAACAATTGTAAATATCTATGCCCCTAACGTGGGAGCAGCCAATTTTATAAGGCAATTAATAACAAAAGCAAAGAAACACATTGACAACAATACAATAATAGTGGGGGACTTTAACACCCCCCTGACTGAAATGGACAGATCATCAAGGCAAAAGATCAACAAGGAAATAAAGACTTTAAATGACACACTGGACCAAATGGACTTCACAGACATATTCAGAACATTCCATCCCAAAGCAAAAGAATACACATTCTTCTCTAGTGCCCATGGAACATTCTCCAGAATTGATCACATCCTAGGTCACAAATCAGGTCTCAACCAGTACCAAAAGACTGGGATATTTCCCTGCATATTTTCAGACCACAATGCTTTAAAACTAGAACTCAATCACAAGAAGAAAGTTGGAAGGAACTCAAATACATGGAGGCTAAAGAGCATCCTACTACAGAATAAATGGATCAACTAGGAAATTAAAGAAGAATTAAAACAATTCATGGAAACCAATGAAAATAAATACATAAGTTGTTCAAAATCTTTGAAATGCAGCAAAGTCGGTCCTAAGAGGAAAGTATATAGCAATACAAGCCTTTCTCAAGAAACAAGAAAGGTCTCAAATACACAACCTAACCCTACACCTAAAGGAAATAGAGAAAATACAGCCAATAAAGCGTAAACCCAGCAGGAGAAGAGAAATAATAAAGATCAGAGCAGAAATCAATGAACTAGAAACCAAAAGAACAGTAGAACAGATCAACGAAACTAGGAGCTGGTTCTTTGAAAGAATTAACAAGATTGAGAAACCCCTGGCCAGACTTATCCAAAAGAAAAGAGAAATGACCCGAATCAACAAAATCATGAATGAAACAGGAGAGATCACAACCAACAGCAAATAAATACGAACAATTATAAGAACATATTATGAGCAACTCTATGCCAGCAAATTAGATAACCTGGAAGAAATGGGTGCATTCCTAGAAATGTATCAAGTACCAAATTGAACCAGGAAGAAATAGAAAACCTGAACAGACCTATAACCACTAAGAAAATTGAAGCAGTCATCAAAAATCTCCCAACAAAAGCAAGCCAAGGGCCAGATGGCTTCCCAGGGGAGTTCTACCAAACATTTCAAGAAGAATTAATACCTATTCTCCTGAAACTCTTCCAAAAAATAGAAATGGAAGGAAAATTCCAAACTCATTTTATGAGGCCAGCATTACCTTGATCCAAAAACCAGACAAAGACACCATCAAAGAGAATTATAGACCAATATCCTTGATGAACATGGATGCAAAAACTCTCACCAAAATACTAGCCAATAGGATCCAACAGTACATTAAAAGGATTATTCACCACGACCAAGTGAGATTTATCCCTGGGCTGCAAGGTTGGTTCAACATCCACAAATCAATCAACGTGATACAATACATTAACAAAAGAAAGAACAAGAATCATATGATCCTCTCAATAGATGCAGAAAAAGCATTTGACAAAGTACAGCATCCTTTCTTGATCAAAACTCTTCAGACTATAGGGATAGAGGGTACATACCTCAATATCATAAAAGCCATCTATGAAAAACCTACAGTGAATATCATTCTCAATGGGGAAAAGCTGAGAGCTTTCCCCCTAAGGTCAGGAACACAGCAGGGATGTCCACTCTCACCACTGCTATTCAACATAGTATTAGAAGTCCTAGCCACAACGATCAGACAACAAAAAGAAATCAAAGGCATCCAAATCGGCAAAGAGGAAGTCAAACTCTCACTCTCTGCAGATGATATGATACTGTATGTGGAAAACCCCAAAGACTCCACCCCAAAACTGCTAGAACTCATACAGGAATTCAGTAAAGTAGCAGGACATAAAATCAATGCGCAGAAATCAGTGGCATTCCTATACACCAACACTAACAACAAGACAGAAGAGAGACAAATCAAGGAGTCGATCCCATTTACAATGGCACCCAAAACCATAAGATACCTAGGAATAAATTTAACCAAAGAGGCAAAGGATCTGTTCTCAGAAAACTATCAAATACTCATGAAAGAAATTGAAGAAGACACAAAGAAATGGAAAAACTTTCCATGCTCATGGATTGGAAGAATAAACATTGTGAAGATGTCAATGCTACCTAGAGCAATCTACACATTCAATGCAATCCCCATCAAAATACCATCCATTTTTTTCAAAGAAATGGAACAAATAATCCTAAAATTTGTATGGAACCAGAAGAGACCCCGAATAGCCAGAGGAATATTGAAAAAGAATAGCAATGCTGGTGGCATCACAATTCCAGACTTCCAGCCATACTACAAAGCTGTCATCATCAAGACAGTATGGTACTGGCACAAAAACAGACCCATAGATCAATGGAACAGAATTGAGAGCCCAGAAATGGACCCTCAACTGTATGCTCAACTCATCTTTGACAAAGCAGGAAAGAATGTCCAATGGCAAAAAGACAGTCTCTTCAACAAATGGTGTTGGGAAAATTGGACAGCCACATGCAGAAGAATGAAACTGGACCATTTCCTTACACCACACACAAAAATAGACTCCAAATGGTTGAAAGACCTAAACGGGAGATAGGAGTCCATCCAAATCCTAAAGGAGAACACAGGCAGCAATCTCTTCAACCTCAGCCGCAGCAACTTCTTCCTAGAAACATCGCCAAAGGGAAGGGAAGCAAGGGCCAAAATGAACTCCTGGGACTTCATCAAGATAAAAAGCTTTTGCACAGCAAAAGAAACAGCCCACAAAACCAGAAGACAACCGACAGAATGGGAGAAAATATTTGCAAATGACATATCAGATAAAGGGCTAGTATCCAAAATGTATAAAGAAGTTATCAAACTCAACACCCAAAGAACAAATAATCCAATCAAGAAATGGGCAGAAGACATGAACAGACATTTTTCCAAAGAAGATATCCAAATAGCCAACAGACACATGAAAAAGTGCTCAACATCGCTCGGCATCAGGGAAATCCAAATCAAAACCTCAATGAGATACAACCTCACACCAGTCAGAATGGCTAAAATGAACAAATCAGGAAACGACAGATGCTGGCGGGGATGTGGAGAAAGGGGAACCCTCCTACACTGTTGGTGGGAATGCAAGCTAGTGCAACCACTCTGGAACACAGTATGGAGGCTCCTCAAACAGTTGAAAATAGAGCTACCATATGATCCAGCAATTGCACTACTGGGTATTTACCACAAAGATACAAATGTAGGGATCGAAGGGGTATATGCACCCCGATGTTTATAGCAGCAATGTCCACCATAGCCAAACTGTGGAAAGAGCCAAGATGTCCATCGACAGATGAATGGATAAAGAAGAGGTGGTATATATACACAATGGAATATTATGCAGCCATCAAAAGGAAGGAGATCTTGCCATTTGCAACGATGTGGATGGAACTGGAGGGTGTTATGCTGAGTGAAATAAGTCAATCAGAGAAAGACATGTATCATATGACCTCACTGATATGAGGAATTCTTAATCTCAGGAAACAAACTGAGGGTTGCTGGAGTGGTAGGGGGTGGGAGGGAGGGGGTGGCTGGGTGATAGACATTGAGGAGGGTATGTGCTATGGGGAGCGCTGTGAATTGTGCAAGACTGTTGAATCACAGACCTGTACCTCTGAAACAAATAATGCAATATATGTTAAGGAAAAAAAGAAGAAGAAGAAGCTAGCAAGAGGGGAAGAATGAAGGGGAGTAAGTCGGAGGGGGAGACAAACCATGAGAGATGATGGACTCTGAAAAACAAACTGAGGGTTCTAGAGGGGAGGGGGGTGGGGGGATGGGCTAGCCTGGTGATGGGTATTAAAGAGGGCACATTCTGCATGGAGCACTGGGTGTTATGCACAGACAATGAATCATGGAACACTACATCAAAAGCTAATGATGTAATGTATGGTGATTAACATAACAATTAAAAAATTTTAAAAAATGAAATGATGTGGAATGCAAGGGAGGGGCTGGGAATGGGGAAGGGGAGAGAAAGGAGGGGAAGCAGCGAAGTGCTGGCAGGGAGCACCCATTCCAACATGTCAGCTTTAATGTGGATGTAATTGACTAAATGACAGAGTACCCAGCAGCTGTGTGTGGACAGGACACTTTTTCAGCTTCCTCCAAAGCTTGAGGAAAGAGCAAAGGTTAGTCAGGATTATGAGGTGGTGACATCCATTCAAGTTTTTCTGACAGAATCTGAGTTTAAGTCAAAGGGTATAAACAGAGGATGGACAGGCTTTCCTATATATCAGAGTACTCATTATCATCAGTTGATGCTGGAACAAAGTATTTTAAGGATCAATAATACAGGGCATTATATTATAGTCAGCACATATCATGTGTTATCCCCCTGACAGGAACATGACTTGCAAAGGGCCATAAAAAGCTTCAAGCCAAGGTTCATTACTGGATGGGAAACACCTATGGGAAAACAGAGATCCATAGGGATGCATCTCTGATATGGGGACACCACACAAACCATACCCACCTAGAGAATGTCTCTAAGACACACAATCTGAAGCCAGGTAGACCCTGACCCAACACAGCATTTACAATCGGAATTCCAGAACTTTGGCAATGCTGTGGGCTGAGCCCTCTCCCTCTATAGCTGATCTAACTATGTCACTTTTTTTTTTTTTAAGATTTATTTGACAGAGAGAGAGCACAAGCAGGGGGAGTGGCAGAGGGAGAAGCAGACTCCCTGCTGAGCAGGGAACCCGATGAGGGACTGGATCCCAGGACCCTGAGATCATGACCTGAGCCAACAGATGCTTAACGGACTGAGCCACCCAGGCGCCCCTAATTATGTCACTTTAAAGTCCAATACGGTTTCCATCATCTTTAGGACACAAACCTGAATCCCTCCCTAACAGAGCTTGTAAAGCCCCACGTATTTTGGTTTTGGCCGATTCTCTAGCCTCACCTTGTTTCTCTCTGTCTCCACCTTCCAATAGAGCTCTTCAGAGTGCGTTCTCTTTCGCGCCACAAGGCGTCCCCCACACGGTCCCATCCGACAGAAAGTTGTGGCAATTCTACTTCTCTTTCAAATTTCACTTACCCATCATTCCTTGGCCAGGGATCTGTCCTAGACTAAATGAGGCACCATTATAGAGACCCACTGGTTTTTTTTTTCTTCCCATTTCTAGTACTAATCCTCTGTGTAGCTACTCGTTCACTCTCTGTGTTCCCTGCTAGAGTTCCATGAAGACAGAGAAACTGTTTTGACTGTGACCATATTTCATGAGGAGGACAGTTTCTGGAGGAGAGTAGACACTAAATAAATACCTGGACAATGAATAACTTAAAGTGAGGATCATGAAAAGGAATACATTATGTAGGCAGCTCTATCTTTTGTGATTTTTCTCCCCAGTTTTACTGAGGGATAACTGAACTGCAATAAATTTCAGATATTTAAAATGTAAGATTGGATGAGTTGTAACACATGTCTATCCCTGTTACTACAGATGGAATGTCTATGTTCCTTCAAAATTCCTATGTTGGAACCTAATCCCAAATGTGGTGGTATCTGGAGGTGGGGCCTTTGGGAGGTGGTTTGGGGCCTTGGGAGGTGATCATGATCTCTCATGAATGGAATCAGTGCTTTTATAAAAGGGATCTCAGAGAGCTTCCTTACCTCTTCTGCCCTGTGAGGACACAGCAAGAACACATCTATGAACAAGGCAGTTATTTCTCATTAGATACCAAATCGACCAATGCCTTGATCTTGGACTTCCAAACCTCAATAACTTAAGAAATAAATTTCTTTTGTTTATAAGCCACCCAGTGTATGGTATTCTCATATAGCAGCCTGGAAAGATGAAGATACCTGTAAAGTCATTACCATAATCAAGATAATGAACATTTTCATTATCCTCGAACTTGCCTCATACTCATGTTCCCCCTCACTGGTGCTTAGCCCTAGGCAACCACTGATTTTTTTCTCATGGTGGAGATCGGTTTGCATTTTTTAGCATTTCATACGAATGGAATCAAACAGCATGTATTCTTTTTCGTTTGACTTTTTCTAATAAGCATATTTTTTTTGAGGTCCACTCATGTAGTTGCATGAATGAGTAGTTCATTCCTTTTTCATGTTGAGTAGTTTTTCATTGTATGGCTATAGTACAATTTGGTTATTCATTCACCTAGGTCTGGACATTTGAATTGTTTCTAGTTTGTGACAAAGTTGTTATGAACATTCACGTGTCAGTCTTTGTGTGGACATCAGTTTTCATTTCTTCTCTAAATATCCAGGAGTAAAAGGGCTGCATCAGGCAAAAGCTACATATTTTACTTTTTAAGAAATTGTCCCACTGATTTTTAAAGTGCTTGTACCACTTTATAGTCTTATAAGCAGTGCATGACAATCCCAGTTCCTCCATATTCCCAGCAACATTTGGTATGATCAGTCTTTTTAGATTTTTGCCATTCTAATAGGGAGTATCTCATAGTTTCAATTTGCATTTCCCTAATGACTAAAGGTATTAAATATCTTTTCACTTGCTATTATGTGTCCCCCTCATTTTATTTATTTTTATTACAGTAAGAACACTTCACATGAAACCTACCCCCTTAACAAATTTTTAAGTACACAATCCAGTATTGTTAACTATGGGCACAATATTGTGCAACATATCTCTAGAATTATGTTTAGTGAAGTGTGTTTAAATTTTTGCCAAATTGGGTTGTTTCATCATTATTGAGTTGAAAGTTAAAGAACTTCATTATTGAAGTTCTTTTTTATATATTCTGGATATAAGTCCTTTATCACATAGGTGCTTTGCAAATATTTTCTTCTATTCTATGCCAATGCCTTTTGAAACAGAAAATTTTAATTTTGTTTAATTTTAATTTTTTTTAAATTATTTATTTATTTGACAGACAGAGACATAGCAAGAGAGGGAACACAAGCAGGGGGAGTGGGAGAGGGAGAAGCAGGCTTCCCGCTGAGCAGGGAGCCCGATGTGGGTCTTGATCCCAGGACGCTGGGATCATGACCTGAGCCGAACGCAGACACTTAACGACTGAGCCACCCAGGTGCCCCCAGAAAATTTTAATTTTGATAAAGTCTAATTTTTCAGTTTTTTTCATGGTTTTAGCACCATAGTCAAGAGATCTTTGCTTTGGGGCACCTGGGTGGCTCAGTCAGTTAAGTATCTGCTTTGGGCCCTGGTCATGATGCCGGAGTCCTGGAATCAAGCCCTGTGTCTGGCTTCCTGCTTGGTGGGGAGCCTGCTTCTCCCACTTCCTGCCCCGGCTTGTGCTCTCTATTATCTCTCTCTCTAATAAATAAAATCTTTAAAAAAAATCTTTGCTTAATCTCAAGTTTTTCTGTAAGTTTTGTAGTTTTAGGTTTTATATTTTGTTCTCTGGCATACCATATTTTGGTCTATGATTCATTTTGAGTTAATTTTTGTGTATGATACAATGAAGATATGAAATTTCATTTTCTATATCAATGCTTAGCACTCTTTGTTTAAAAGACTATTCTCAATTTAATTGTTTTTATACTTTGTAAAAAAATAATTATTAACACACAAACAACACACGTACTCTGTAGTTCAACTTGTTTTTTTCTCAAAGGTGTTTGGGATTTTCTAGATTTTTTACATTGCCATAAAAATTTTTACATTAGCTTAAAAATTCTACCAAAAAACAAGCAAAAAGCCTGGAGAGATTTTGGTTAGGATTGTTCTGAATCAAGTTGGGGAGAACTGGCATTTTAGCAATACTATTCACTCTAATTCATGATCAAGTTATATTCTCCAATTTCTTAGACCCTTTTTAAATTTATCATGGCAAAGTTTCATAGTTTTTAGTGGAGAGGTCTTGCATATATTTTTCAGATTAGTTCCTATATATTTCATACTTTTCAATATTATTATAAATGACATTTTAAAACAATCCAATTGTTGAATGTTCATAGCTAGTATAAGAGAACACAGTTGATTTTTACATATTGATTTTTGTATCCTACAACTTCACTAAACAAGCTTTAAAGGTTTAGGATTCTGGAAATAGTCATGCAGAAGATTCCAGCTTCCCTGTTCCCCGACAAAGATCAACAATTAGATAGCTAACCACAAACAAAAACAGCTCTGGAAGACCTCTAGAAATGCCACAGAACAAAAAACAAAACAAAACAAAACTGAGAATAATCACAAAAGAGAAGGAAGAAAACTTCGTTTTGCCTGCATCATCCCACTCCCAAGCTGGCACTGCTCAGACTAAAGAGAAATTTCCCAGCTAGCAGGGGTTCCTCTCGCCAAGACAGGGAGAGAGGAGTGAATGACCTCTACCCTCTCTGGCAATGTGTGAAGGTCTCACCTCAGCTTTCCCCCAGCTAAGTCATCAGAGAGCTGGTTAGGAACAAGGAGGAAAAGCAGAAGCTGTTATTAGCAAACGCACAATAGGAATGGGTGCAGTTCACATATACCTGCCTTGCAGACAAATTCAGCAGATTCTGTCACCGAAGAAGTCACCCAGCCAACCCGTGAGTACATACATTCACTAACAAGAGTTGCCTCAGTCTCTCCCTCATCACAAACTCCCCCTTCACTGGAGCCAGACTGATAAGGTATTGGAGGCTGTGCAAGTATAAGACGTAAGCCACCTGAGTCCCTTCTTGACCCAGTAGGAGCTGGGGAGATATGCCCACAGGCAGCCTGGGCTTCTGTAGCTCCTTCAGTGCAAGACACCAGCCTAGGTGCTCTTAGCTGACCCCCCAGCACTGTTCTCCTCTCCAACTCTACCTGCATACCACTGGCATGACATCTGTCATTGGCCTCCACTGCAGTGTGTATGCACACACACACAAGTTGAGGAGAGAGTGTGTAACTTTGGGTGAATGTACTGATAGACAGAGCCACAACTGCTCATGGGCCCAGCTCAGGCCCTGCTCCTGTCACTGACTGGCAACACCATGCCCACCTGTAGGTAGCCCCTCTAGCTTTACTCCAGCATGCTCTCAATGTGCACATCCAGGAAGAAGAGTGTGCAACCAGAGGAGAGCACATGGGCATCCAAGGACCCTGCCACTGATTGGAGGTGCTGAGCAGGCCTTGCCTTCTGTCACTGACCGGCACCACCACACCTACCTGTCAATAGCCCCTCTAGTTGTATACCTACAAGCCTCCTAACCAACTCTTGTCAGCAGCTTCCACTCCAGTGTGCATGCCCAGGGGCAGAGAGAGCAGCCCCAGGAGAGCACACGGACCTCCAGGGGGGACCTCATGGCTGCTTGTGGGTCCAGATCAGGCCCTGCCTTCTATCATTGGCAGGCACCACCATGCTTGCCTGCAGCTAGTCCCTCCAGATGTGGATCTGCAGGCCTCCCAGCCCTACCCTTGTCACTGGTTTATCCAGGGATAGAGTATGAAGCCACAGGAAAGCATGCTGACATCTAGGTCTCTGCAGATGTCAGTGAGCTCATCGTTGGGCCTGGCCCTTGCTACCTGCCCTGACCCCCATCAATATGAATGTGTCCACAAGTGGCTTCTGCCACTATATAGGCACCTGAAACTGGTTCCTACAGCCAAGTGTATGCACACCACTGACTCCAGCCACCACTAATGCCTGCCCAGGTTCTTATAAGTCTTGGAGGCACCTCTTAGAAGCCCAAGAGCACTTGCAGCAGTGCTTGCCAAGGGCCACACGACTGTCGATACTATGGACCCTGATGGCCTGAGCCAGGGACCTCACACCTTGGATCTGGTGCTGCCACACCACCCTGGACTTGGCATGCTGCACCACTAGATACAGGGTCACAGCATGATTGAGTGTGCCCTTATTCAAAGGTGAAAGGATGCCTTACCAAAATTAGTCTGTAAAGTCTTTAAGAGGTGATTGCTTCTTCAAATACACAGACACCTTTGCAAAGCTGCAGGGATCACACAAAAATCAGGAAAACATGATGGCACTAAAGGAATTCAGTGACCTCCAAAGAAAGAATTTGAAAAATAATTCAAAAATAATTGTTCTACAGATGCTCAGACAGATAAAAGAAAACATTGACAAGCAGTTTAATGACAGGTGAAAACTAGTGCAATAACAAAAGGAGAGGCTCAACAAAAAGAATCAAACGAATTTTGAACTTGATGAATACACTGGCTGAACTGAAGAATTCAACAGGGAGATCTGACCATCAGACTTGAACAAGCAGAAGTGAGAGTAAGTGAGGTAGAAGACAGATCAATTGAAATTACACAATCAGAAGATGAAAGAAAGCAAGAAGGAAAAAAAAAAGAATAAAAAAAAAACAAAACTATGGGAGATATGGGATATCAAAAGAATAACATAGGCATTATCAGACTCCCAAAAGGAGAAGAGAGGAAGAAAGGAAGAGAAAGTTTATTTGAAGAAATAATGGCTGGGAAATTCCCAAACATTGGGAGAGATTTGGATATACAAGTTGATGAAGCTAACAGGTCACTCAAAATTTCAATCGAAAACATTCTTCTCCAAGACACGTAATAATAAAATTGTCTAAAACCAAAGACTAAGAGAGAATCTTAAAAGCAGCAAGAAAACATTTTTTCATTAAAGGAAACCACCGTAAGTCTATCAGCAGAGACCTTACAGGATGAGAGAATGGTAACACACTCAAAGTGCTCAAAGAAAGAAACTGCCAACCAAGAATACTTTACTCAGGAAAGTTCTCCTTCATAATTAAAGGTGAAATAAAGACTTTTCCTAATAATAATAATAATAAAGCTAAGGGAATTCATCACTATTAAACCTGAATTACAAAAAATGCTAAAAGGATTTTTCAAGCTAGAAAAAAAAAAAGGATGCTAAGCAGTATCCTGACATCATCACATTCTGAATACCCTAATACTGTAAAATGGTAATGTACAACTGTTTAAATCTAGAATAAAATTTAAGGGACAAAAATATTAAAAATATCAGGTTTCAATAATCTGTTAATAAATACACTATAAAAAAAAGTACACAAAACATAAAGAGATGGGAACCAAAGCATACCGCTCTGGAAAATTATAAATTTACAAAGGAAGGCAGAAAGAAAAGAAGAGAAAAATGGAATGATAAAACACACAGGAAAAAAATTAATAGAGTGATATTAGTCATACCTATCAATAATTACTGTAAATGTCAAGTTCAATTCTTTAATCAAAAGGCATTGAGTGGCTAGATAGATTAAAAAAAAACAAAATGCAGTGTATGCTGCCTACAAGAGACTCACCACAGCTCTGAAGATACACATAGATTCAAAGCGAATGGATGGGAAAGATACTACACACAAGTGGAGAATAAGAGACAGCAGGGACAGGGGCGCCTGGGTGGCTCAGTCATTAAGCGTCTGCCTTCGGCTCAGATCATGATCCCAGGGTCCTGGGATCGAGCCCCGCATCGGGCTCCTGCTCAGCGGGAAGCCTGCTTCTCCCTCTGCCACTCCCCCTGCTTGTGTTCCCTCTCTCGCTGTGTCTCTCTCTGTCAACTAAATAAATAAAATCTTTAAAAAAAAAAAAAAGGGAGAGAGAGCAGGGACAGCTATACTAATATCAGACAAAATAGATTTTCAACCAAAAATGGTAGTAAGAGACAAAGATCACCATTATATAATAAGGGGGTCAATTAATCAAGAATATATAACAATTATAAATATAATATTTATCAAAGCATCTGAATATATTAAGCAAATACAGATCTCATGGGAGAAAAGCAATCATAATAGTAGGAGACTTCAACCACCCACTCTATTTTTTTCACATTTTTATTAATTTTTAAAGATTTATTTATTTTAGAAAGAAAGCAAGAGAGAGAGAAAGAGAGCAGGGGGAGGGGCAAGGGAGAAGGAGAAAATGCTCAAGCAGACTCCCCTCTCAGCGGGGAGCTGGATTCAGGACTCAATCCCAGGACCCTGAGATTATGACCCGAGCCAAAAGCAAGAGTCAGACGCTTAACTCACTGAGCCACCCAGGTGCCCAAGTTTTTATTTAAATTCCAGTTAGTTAACATGAGTTTCAGGTGTCAACTTTAGTGATTCATCACTTACATACAACACCCAATGCCCATCATAACAAGTGCACTCCTTAACCCATTTAACATGCCCCCTACCCTCAACTCCCCTTTAGTAACCCTTAATTTTTTCTCTATAGTTAAGAGTTTGTTTTCTGGTTTGCCTTTCTCTTTCCCTGCATGTGCCCCCCACCATGTTCATGTTTTGTTTCTTAAGTTCCACATATGCATGAAATCCTATGGTATTTGTCTTTCTCTGACTTATTTCACTTAGTGTTATACTCTCTAGCTCCATCCACACCATTGAATATGGCAAGATTTCATTGTTTCTGATTGCTGAGTAATAAACCATCGGTATATACATCACATCTTTTTTAAAGATTTATTTATTTAAATTTTATTTATTTATTTATTTGGAGAGAGCAAGCACGGGTGGGGGGAGGGGCAAAGGGAGAGGGAGAAAGAATCCCAAGCAGACTCTACACTGAGTGCTGAGCACAGAGCCCATTCGGGGCTTGATTCCAGGATTCTGAGATAATGATCTGAGATGAAATCAAGAGTCAGACACTAACCGACTGAGCCACCCAGGTGCCCCAATTTATTCATTTTGAGGGGGGAGCCTAAGGAGGGGGAGAAGGAGAGAAAATCTCAAGTAGACTCTCTGCTGAGCTTGAAGCCCACGGAGGGTCTCAAACTCATGACCCTGAAATCACAACCTGACCCAAAACCAAGAGTTGATCCCTTAACCTACTGTGCCACCCAGGTGTCCTTATACTACATCTTTACCCATTTATCAGCTGATGGACACTTGGGCTGTTTCCATAATATGGCTATGGTAAATAATGCTACTAGAAATATGTATTCCTTTGAATCAGTATTTTTGTATCCTTTGGGTAGATACCTAGTAGTACAATTGCGGGATCATAGGGTAGTTCTATTTTTAACTTTTTGAGGAACCTCCCTACTATTTTCCAGTGGTTACACCAGTTTCCATTCCCACCAACAGTGTAAGAGGGTTTCCCTTTCTCTACATCCTTGCCAACATCTGTTGTTTCCTGTTGTTGTTAAATTTTAGTCATTCTGACAGGTCTGATCATAGTTTTAATTTGCATTTCCCTGATGATGAGTGATATTGAGCATCTTTTCATGTGTCTGTGAGCCATCTAGATGTCTTCTTTGGAAAAATGTCTATTCATGTCTTCTGTCCATTTTTTAACTGGATTATTTGTTTTTGGGGTGTTGAGTTTTATACGTTCTCTATATATTTTGGATACTAACCCTTTATCAGATATGTAATTTGCAAATATATCGCCCCCATTCCAAATGTTACCTTTTAGTTTTGTTGATTGTTTCCTTCGCTGTGCAGAAGCTCTTTATCTTGATTAAATCCCAAATGTTTATTTTTGCTTTTGTTTCCCTTACCTCAGGGGACATATCTAGTAAGAAGTTGCCCATGGCTGATGTCATGGCTCGTGATCTCCTCTAGGATTTTGATGGTTTCCTGTCTCCCATTTAGATCTTTTAAAATTTATTTTTGGGGGCGCCTGGGTGGCTCAGTTGGTTAAGCGACTGCCTTTGGCTCGGGTCATGATCCTGGAGGCCCTGGGATCGAGTCCCGCATCGGGCTCCCTGCTCGGCAGGGAGTCTGCTTCTCCCTCTGACCCCCTTCCCTCTTGTGCTCTCTATTTCTCATTCTCTGTCTCTCAAATAAATAAATAAAATCTTTAAAAAAAATAAAATAAAATCCATTTTTGTGTATGGTGTTAGAAAACAGTCCAGTTTTCCCAACACCATTTGTTGAAGAGACTTTATTCCATTGGATATTCTTTTCTGCTTTGTTGAAGATTAATTGACCATATAGTTATGGGTTCATTTCTGGGTTTTCTGTTCCATTGATCTATGCATCTGTTTTTGTGCCAGTACCATACTACAGCTTTGTAAAATATAACTGCAAGTCCATTGTGATGCCTCCAGCTTTGCTTTTCTTTTTCAAGATTTGCTTTGGCTATTCAGGGTATTTTGTTGTTCCATACAAATTTTAGGACTGTGACTCTAGCTCTGTGAAAAATGCTGGTGCTATTTTGACAGAGACTGCATTAAATGTGTAGATTGCTTTGGATAGTATAGACATTTTAACAATATTTGTTCTTTCAATCCATAAGCATGGAATATTTTCCCATTTCGTTGTGTCCTCTTTAATTTCTTTCATCAGTTTTTTATACTTTTAGAGTACAGATCTTTTACCTCTTTGGTTAGGCTTATTTCTAGATATCTTATGGTTTTTGGTACAATTCTAAATGGGACCGATTCCTTGATTTCTTTCTGCTGCTTCATTATCACTGTATAGAAATGCAGCAGATCTCTATATGTTGATTTTGTACCCTGTAACTTTTCTACATGTTGATTTTGTGTACTGTGACTTTACTGAATTTTTTGGTGGTGTTTTTTGGGTTTTCTATAGAGTAAACATGTCATCTACAAATAGTGAAAGTTTGACTTCTTCCTTGCTGATTTTGATATTTCTTTTTGTTGTCTGATGCTGAGGCTAGGACTTCCAGTACTATGTTAAATAATGCGGTGAGAATGGACATCCCAGTCTTGTTCCTGACCATAGAGGAAAAGCTCTCAGGTTTTCCCCATTGATGATGATATTAGCTTTGGGCTTTTTGTATATGGCCTTTATGATATTGAGGGTTTTATTATAAATGGATGTTGTACTTTGTCAAATGATTTTTCTGCATCTCTTGAGAGGATCATATGGTTCTTATGCTTTCTTTCATGAATGTGGTGTATCACATTGATTGATTCACAACTATTGAACCACCCTTGCATCCCAAGAATAAATCCCACTTGATCATGGTGAATGATTCTTTTAATGTACTCCAGGATTCGATTTGCTAGTATTTTGTTGAGAATTTTCACATCCATGTTCAGCATTGGCTGGTAGTCCTCTTTTTTAGTGGAGTATTTGTCTGCTTTTGGAATTAGGGTAATGCTGGCCTCATAGAAAGAGTTTCAAAGTTTTCCTTCCATTTCTATTTTTTTGGAATAGTTTGAGAAGAATAGGTATTAACTCTAATGCTGCAGGACAGATCACAGGACGGGTCACAAAACAAGTCTTAGTAAATTTAAGAAGAATGAAATCACACCTCAGTATTCTTTCCAACCACAAAAGTAGAAATAAATAACAAGAGGAAATTTGGAAAATTAACAAATACATGGGATTAAGTAGCATGCTCCTGAATTACCAATGGGTCAAAGAAGAAATCAAAAGGGAAAACAAGAACTATCTTGAAATAACTAAAAATGGAAGGACAACATATTATAACTTATGGGATGCTACAAAAGTAGTTCTAAGAGGGAAGTTTATAGTGATAAATGCCTACATTGAAGAAACAAAAATATCTCAAATAAACAACCTCACTTTACACCTCATAGACATAAAAAAGAACTAAGCCCACAGTGAGAAGAAAGAAAATAGCAAAGATCAGAGCAGAAAGAAATAAAACAGGAAGATCAGTAAAACTAAGATTTTTTTCTAAAAAGATAAACAAAATTCACAAAACTTTAGCTAGACTAACTCAGAAAAACAGAGAGAGGACTCATCTACAGTCAGAACTGAAAAATGAGACATTACAACTGATATTATAGAAAGACAAATGATTATAAGGAACTTCTCATAACAAGTATATTCCAAACTGAATAACCTAGAGAAATGGATTAATTTTTAGAAACATAATCCACATATAGTATATTTGGTCTGAACATGATTCAGCCTGAATCATGAAGAAATAGAAAATCTGAGATTAGTACCAAGTAAGGAAATTGAAACTCTAATAAAAAGTCTCCCAGGACAGAAATGTCTCAGACCAGATGGTCTCACTGGCGATTTCCACTAAACATTTAAAGAAGAACTAATGCCATTTCTTCTCAAACTACCCTAAAAGCATTGTTCCAAATTCACGTTTATTTATGAAGCCACCATTACCTGATACAAAAGCCAGATAAGGATACTACAAGAAAAGAAAAATATAGGGCTATCCCTGTGAATATAGATGCAAAAATTCTCAACAAATGCAGCAAACCAAATTCAGTGCATATTACAAGGGTCTTTCACCATGATCAAGTGGGGTTTATCCCTCAGATGCAAATATTATTTAACATATGCAAATCAATAAGTGTGTGCTACACATTAATAGAATGAAAAAATAAAAATCATCTCAATAGATGCAGAAAAAGCACTTGACAAAGTATAACATCCTTTCATGATTAGAAAAGAAAAAACACTGAGCAAATTAGGTATAGAAAAAAACATACCTCAACACAATAAAGCCCATATATGAAAAACTCACAGACATCATCAGAATCAATGGTGAAAAGTTGAAAGCTCTTCCTCTAGTATCAGGAACCACACAAAAGTGTCTACTCTCACCACTCCTATTCAACATAGTACTAAAAAGTCATAGCCATAGCAATCAGGTAAGGAAAAGAAATAAAAGGCAACCAAATAGGAAAGAGAAGTAAAATTACCTTTGCAGATGATTTGATGTTCTGTATACAAAATCCTAAAGACCCCACCAAAGTTGAACAATTCAACAAATTCAGTAAAGTTGCAAGATGCAAAATCAACATAAACAGTTGCACTTCTATACACCAATAATAGAACATCTGAAAAAGAAAGAAAACAATCCCATTTACAGTAGCATCAAAAACAATAAAATTTAACCAAGGAGGCAAAATATCTGTACACTGAAAGCTAGAAGACATTGATGAAAGAAATCAAAAAAGACACAAATAGAAAGACACCCTTGTTTATGGACTGGAGAAATTAATACTGTTAAAATGTCCATATTACCCAAAGCCATCTATAGATTCAAAGCAATTTGTATGAAGATTCTACTGACATTTTTTAGACAAAAAGTAAAGACAATTCTAAAATTTATATGGAACCATAAAAGACCCTGAATAGCTAAAGCAGTCTTGAGAAAGAAGAACAAAGTCAGAGGTGGTTACTGATTTCAAACTAGAATATAAAGGTATAATAATCAAAACAGTATTGTACTGGCATAAAAGCAGGCACACAGAGCAATGGAAAAGAACTGATAGCCCAGAAATAAAGCCATGCACAGATGGTCAACTGATATTTGACAAGGAAACCAAGAATACTCAATGGACTAAAGACAGGTTCTTCAATAAATGGTGCTGGGGAAAAAAAAAAGGATATTCACATGCAAAAGAATGAAACTAAGACCCATATCTTACACCACCCACAAAAATTAACTCAAAGATGTAAATGTAAGACCTAAAACCATGAAACTCCTAGAAGAAAACAGGACAAATACCTCCTTGATATGGGCCTTAGCAATGATTTTTTAGAAATGACTCCTAAAGCACAAGCAACAAAATCAAAATAAACAAGTGGGACTACATCAAACTGAAAAGCTCCTGCACAGAAGAAATGATCAACAAAATGAAAACAACAACAAAAAAAACCTATGGAATAGGAAACATATTTGCAAATTATATCTGATAAGGGGTTAATATCCAAAACATATAGAGTTCATACAACTCAAAAGAAAACCAAACCAAACCAATCCAATTGAAAATAGGCAAACAACCTGATTAGACATTTTCCCAAGGATATACAAATGGCCAATAGGTACATGAAAGATGCTCAACATCACTAATCATTAGGAAAACCAAATCACAATGCAAAATCTCATATCTGTTAGAATGGCTATCATCTAAAAGACATGAGATAACAAAAGCTGGTGAGGATGTGGAGAAAAGGGAAGTCATGTGCACTATTGGTGGGATTTTCAGTAGGTGCAGCCACTACAGAAAACAGTAGAGATTCCTCAAAAAATTAAAGATAATATGTTACCATATGATCTAGCAATTCCACTTCTGGGTATTTATCCTAAGGAAATGAAGACACTGTCCAAAAGGTGTCCGTACCCTCATGTTCCTAATAGTGCTATTCACAACATCCAAGAAATAGAAACAAGCTGTGTTCATCAATGGATGAATGGATAAAGAAAATGTGGTATATATACAGTGGAGTATTACTCGGCTATAAAGAATAGGGAAATCCTGCCATTTGCCACAACATGGATGGATCTTGAGGGCATTATGCTAAGTGAAGTAAGTCAGAGAGAGAAAGACAAATACTGTATGATCTCAATCTGAACTCTAAAAAGAAAAAAAACAAGTATCACATTTTTGTTACAGGAAATGGGGGTGGGGTGGGAGTAGGAAATTGGATGAAGGAGGTCAAAAGGTACAAGCTTCCAGTTGTAAGATCAGTAAGATCTCTAGGGATGTAATATACAAAATAATTACTATAGTTAACCCTGCTGTGTGGTACATTTGAAGGTTGTTAAGAGAGTAATAGGTCCTAAGAGTTCTCATCACACGGGAAGCAATGTTTTTTTCTTTCTTTTTAATTTAATCTGTAGATGATGACTGTTAACGAAACTTACTGTGGGAATCATTCCACAATATTTGTAAGCCAAATCATTACGCTGTACACCCTAAACTTATATAGTGCTGTATGTCAATGCTATCTCAATCGAATGGGGGAAAATCTGGGAAAAAAACCTATAATGCAGAATTGATACATATCCTGTTGCAACAAAAATATAACCGAGAACACATATCTTGCAGGATGGAAAAATGATGCACATTGGAAGATTAAAGTCATCATTGCTTCCAAAAATTTTCTAGAAGGTAGCCATCATATCCCTGGCTCAATTACCTTATACTATGATTAGCCAATCTTTATCATGACATAGAGTACTGACAGTTGTATTTGTTAGTGCATACTGTTGTTTTATTCCTCTACCTCATTTTCCTTCTTTCTGAAGCATGTATCTCTCCCCCTCTATTGCTAGCTCTTCATTTCATATAAAGAGCCTTGCTGCTTTGTTCAACCTTGAGGCCATATTATCTTAGCATTGCCTAACATTCAAAACTATTTGCTTACATGGTATGCTGATTTTGTACATTTTTTACAATGAGGAATGTTTTATTCTTGTAGAATTCTTTAAAAATTGAGGTATAATTTACACAAATCTCAAGGTTACAGGTTGCTGAATTTTGATGAATATATGTATCAAGCAACCTGCAACTGAATTAAGGAATAGAACATTTCCATCATTAAGGACAGTTTCTTCATGCCATTTCTAATCAATCCCTCTACACCAATAACCACTATTATGATTTCCATTCCCACACACTAGATTTATCTGTTTTTTTGAACTTCCTGTAAAAGGCAACATGCAGTTGGCACTCTCTTGATCAACATAATATTTTGGCAATTTTCCATGTCATTGAATGTATCATTTTATTCTTTTGTTGCTGAGTAATATTCAATTTTATGAATAAAGCACAATATATTTCCTGTTGTCTTGGTGATGAACATTTGTTACTAGGTTTTTTTATTATATGTAATTTTTATTTGAGAGAGAGCATGAGCAAGAGGGACAGAGGGGGAATGAGACAGAATTTCTCAAGCAGACTCCATGCTGAGCATGGAGCCCAATGCAGGGGCTTGATTTTCTTGACCCTGAGATCATGACCTGAGGCGAAACACAGTTGGATGCTCAGCCAACTGACCACCCAGGTGCCCCTATTTTATATAAAGGTGCAATGTATATTCTTGTACAAATCTTTTTGTATACATATAAACTTATTTTTCTTGGGCATATAGGACTGGGAATGTCTTGCTAGATAAGAAATGTCTGGTTATGAGGAACTTCCTGGTTTTCCTAAGGGCTTACAAGATTTTACATTCATACCAGTAATGTAGGAGAGTTATAGTTTTTCTGCATCCTTGCTAACACTTAATATTATTTTTCAATTTTAGCCATTCTTATATGTGTGTGGTAATATTACATCGTGGTTTTATTTTGCATTTTCCTATTAATAAGGTTGAGCACCTTTTAAAGTGACTGTTGTGAAGGGAATGTTAAAATATTTGCCACTATTTTTTTAATTAATTGATTTGCTTTATTTTTTATATAAATAAATGTGATTTCTTTGGATTATGAATGTTTTCTCTGAGTTACTGGCTTTTTAAATTTGTTTTGTCTTTTTTTTAAATGGGTATCTACAATTTTGAAAATTTCATATTTCATTTTATATATGCACAATTTACTTAGTTGAATTTTTTCCAATGTTTATTTTAAATAATATTGTATCATATCCTTGAAATTATTTTACACATTTTCTTAAGATATATTTTATAAGAGACTTAATTTGAGTCAGAAAGTATGTGCGCAGGGAGGAGGAGCAAGATGGCGGAGGAGTAGGAGACCTAAATTTCGACTGGTCTCAGGAATTCAGCTGAATAGGGATCAAACCATTCTGAACACCTACAAACTCAACAGGAGATCGAAGAAAAGAATAGCAGCAACTCTCTGAATGGAAAAGCGACCACTTTCTGGAAGGTAGGACATGTGGAGAAGTGAATCCGAGGCGATATTCGGGAGGATAGATGGCGGGGGAGGGGGCCTCCATCGGCCGCTTCTGGCAAGTGCTAGAGCCGCGGAGCACAAAATCGGACCTTTTAGAAGCCGGCTCCGCGGAGGGACGTCGCTCCAGTGGCTAAGCGGGGGGTGGAACCCTCGTGGGACAGTGTGGTCTCAGGACCCTCGGGGTCACAGAAAGACCGGGGGTGCCTGAGTGCGGCAGAGCTCCCAGGGATCGGAGCGGGGAAGCCGGCTGCAGAGACGGAGCCGAGGCGCGGCTCTCAGCTCGGGGTGGCCATAAACTGTGATCCGCGGCCCAGTCGGGCCACTGCTCCTCCAGCAGGGACCCAACAAGCGGCAGAGCCGGGGAGACTCCCCTTCCTCCCCCGGGAGGAGCGGCGCGGGAGCGCACCGCAGGGATCTGCTGGGTTTGGAGACTCCACACGGGGTCGGGTGCCAGCGATAGAAACGCTCGGTCACAGGCCAGGTGAGCACGGAGTGCAGCTGGAGACCGGGGAGACAGGAGTGACTGCTTTTCTCTGGAGACTCACTGAGGAGTGGGGCCCTGAGTTCTCAGCTCCTCCGGGTGGAGATTGGGAGGCCACCATGATCACTCTCGTCCTCCAAAAAGACAAACAGAAAGCTTTCAGGGAATAAAAGCTCCTGAGAGCAAACCTGAGCAGCTTGCTTAGCCCGACCGGCGAGGGCGGGGCAATTCCTCCTCCGGCAAAGACATTTGGGAACCACGGCAACAGGCCCCTCCCCCAGAGACTCAGCAAGAACAGCCAGCAAGCCAAGACCAAGTTTACCGATCAACGAGAATGGCAGAAGTCCAGCACTAGGGGAATACTGCACATAGAATTCATGGCTATTTTCCCATGATTCTTTAGTCTTTCAAAGTTGTTTTTTTTTAACTTTCCCTTTTTTTTTAATTTTTCTTTTTCCCTTTTTCAACCAACATCATATACAATCCCTTTTTTAAAAATTTTTTTTATTTTCCTTTTTAGAGTTATATTATATTCCTTCATAGTAGTTACCCTTATTTTTGGTATATACATATAAGTTGTTCTCTCTTTAAAATATTGGGATAGTTTCTTCTAACGAAAATACACCCTAAATCTCTAGTGTATGGCTTTGTTCTAGTCTCCTGCCTGATCACATTCTCTCCCTTTTTTTAAATCCTCTTTTTTCAACCAACTTATCAATTCCTTTTATAAAATCTTTTATAGTTTTCATCTTTACAGTCATATTCCATCCCTTCATCGTATTTACCCTTATTTTTGTACATATGTAAGTTTTTCTTTCTTTAAAGTTTTGGGAGACACTTTTTTCTAACAGACCAAAATACGCCCAAAATCTAGTGTGTGGCATTGATTTGATCATATTCTGTTTTTTTGTTTTGTTTTTGTTTGTTTGTTGTTATTTTTTTTCCTTTTCTTTTTTCTCTCTTTCCCTTTCTTTTCCCCCGGTTTCAGGTCTTTTCTGATTTGTTTGGTGTATAGTTTTGGTGGATGTTGTTACCCTGTTAGCATTTTGTTCTCTCATTCATCTATTCTCTTCTGGACAAAATGACAAGATGGAAAAAATCACCTCAACAAAAAGAACAAGAGGCAGTACTGACTGCCAGGGACCTTCTCAATATGGACATTAGTACAATGTAGGACCTAGAGTTCAGAATGATGATTTTAAATATACTAGCTGGGTTTGAAAAAACCATGGAAGTTATTAGAGAAACACTTTCTGGAGAAATAAAATAACTAAAATCTAAACAAGTTGAAATCAAAAAGGCTATTAATGAGGTGCAATAAAAAATGGAGGCTCTAATTGCTAGGATAAATGAGGAAGAAGAGAGAATTAGCAATAAAGAAGACCAACTGATGGAAAATAAAGAAGCTGAGAATATGACAAATAAACAACTACAGGATCACGAGGGCAGAATTCAAGAGATAAGTGATACCATAAGACAAAACAATATTAGAATAATTGGGATCCCAGAAGAAGAAAGAGAGGGGCAGATGGTATTTTGGAGCAAATTATAAGAGAGAACTTCCCTAATTTGGGGAAGGAAGCAGGCATCAAAATCCAGGAGGAACAAAGAAACCCCCTCAAAATCAATATATATAAGTCAACACCCCGACATCTAATAATAAAACTTACGAGTCTCAGAGACAAAGAGAAAATCCTGAAAGAGGCTTGGGAGAAGAGATCTGTAACCTACAATGGTAGAAACATTAGATTAGCAACAGACCTATCCACAGAGACCTGGCAGGCCAGAAAGGACTGGCATGTTATCTTCAGAGCACTAAATGAGAAAAATATGGAGCCAAAAATACTATATCCAACTACGCTGTCACTGAAAATTGAAGGAGATAAAAAGCTTCCAGGACAAACAAAAACTAAAGGAATTTGCAAACACGAAACCAGGCCTCCAAGAAATATTGAAAGGGGTCCTCTAAGCAAAGAAAGAGCCTAAAAGCAGCATAGATCAGAAAAGAACACAGACAATATACAGTAACAGTCATCTTACAGGCAATACAATGGCACTAAATTCATATCTTTCGATAGTTACCCTGAATGTAAATGGGCTAAATGCCCCCAATCAAAAGACACAGGCTATCAGATTGGATAAAAAGACAAGACCCATTGATATGCTCTCTGAAGAGACTCATTTTAGACCCAAAGACACCCCCAGATTGAAAGTGAGGGGGTGGAAAACCATTTACCATGCTAATGGACACACCAAAAGAAAGCTGGGGTGGCAATCCTTATATCAGACAAATTAGATTTTAAACCAAAGACTGTAATAAGAGATGAGGAAGGACACTATATCCTATTTCAAGGGTCTATCCAACAAGAAGATCTAACAATTGTAAATATCTATGCCCCTAACGTGGGAGCAGCCAATTATATAAGGCAATTAATAACAAAAGCGAAGAAACACATTGACAACAATACAATAATAGTGGGAGACTTTAACACCCCCCTGACTGAAATGGACAGATCATCAAGGCAAAAGATCAACAAGGAAATAAAGACTTTAAATGACACACTGGACCAAATGGACTTCACAGATATATTGAGAACATTCCATCCCAAAGCAAAAGAATACACATTCTTCTCTAATGCCATTGGAACATTGTCCAGAATAGATCACATCCTAGGTTACAAATCAGGTCTCAACCAGTACCAAAAGATTGGGATCATTCCCTGCGTATTTTCAGACCACAGTGCTTGGAAACTAGAACTCAATCACAAGAGGAAAGTTGGAAAGAGCTCAAATACATGGAGGCTAAAGAGCATCCTACTAAAGAATGAATGGGTCAACCAGGAAATTAAAGAAGAATTAAAACAATTCATGGAAACCAATGAAAATGAACACATAACTGTTCAAAATCTTTGAAATGCAGCAAAGAAGTCCTAAGAGGAAAGTATACAGCAATACAAGCCTTTTTCAAGAAACAAGAAAGGTCTCAAATACACAACCTAACCCTACAGCTAAAGGAGCTAGAGAAAAAAACAGCAAAGAAAGCCTAAACCCAGCAAAAGAGAAATAATAAAGATCAGAGCAGAAATCAATGAAATAGAAACCAAAAGATCAGTAGAACAGATCAACAAAACTAGGAGCTGGTTCTTTGAAAGAATTAACAAGATTGATAAACCCCTGGCCAGACTTATCAAAAAGAGAAATGACCCGAATCAACAAAATCATGAATGAAAGAGGAGAGATCACAACCAACAACAAAGAAATACAATTATAAGAACATATTATGAGCAACTATATGCCAGCAGATTAGATAATCTGGAAGAAATGGATGTATTCCTAGAAATGTATCAACTACCACACTGCACCAGGAAGACATAGAAAACCTGAACAGACCTATACCCACTAAGGAAATTGAAGCAGTCATCAAAAATCTCCTAACAAAAGCCCAGGGCCAGATGGCTTCCCAGGGGAATTCTACCAAACATTTCAAGAAGAATTAATACCTATTCTTCTGAAACTGTTCCAAAAAATATAAATGGAAGGAAAACTTCCAAACTCATTTTATGAGGCCAGCATTACCTTGATCCCCAAACCAGACAAAGACCCCGTCAAAAAGGAGAATTACAGACCAATATCCTTGATGAACACGGATGCAAAAATTCTCACCAAAATACTAGCCAATAGGATGCAACAGTACATTAAAAGGATTATTCACCACAACCAAGTGGGATTTATCCCTGGGCTGCAAGGTTGGTTCAACATCTGCAAATCAATCAATGTGGTACAATACATTAATAAAAGAAAGAACAAGAACCATATGATCCTCTCAATAGATGCAGAAAAAGCATTTCACAAAATACAGCATCCTTTCTTGATTAAAACTTTTCAGACTATAAGGATAGAGGGTACATACCTCAATATCATAAAAGCCATCTATGAAAAACCCACAGCGAATATCATTCTCAATGGGGAAAAGCTGAGAGCTTTCCCCCTAAGGTCAGGAATGCGGCAGGGATGTCCACTATCATGACTGCTATTCAACATGGTATCAGAAGTCCTAGCCACAGCAATCAGACAAAAGAAAGAAATAAAAGGCATCTGAATTGGCAAAGAAGAAGTCAAATACTCACTCTTTGCATATGATATGATGTTTGATGTGGAAAACCCAAAAGACTCCACCCCAAAACTGCTAGAACTCATAGAGGAATTCAATAAAGTGGCAGGCTATAAAATCAATGCACAGAAATCAGTGGCATTCATATACACCAACAAGACAGAAAAAAGAGAAATTAAGGAGTCGATCCCATTCACAACTGTACCCAAAACCATAGGATACCTAGGAATAAATCTAACCAAAGAGGCAAAGAATCTGTACTCAGAAGACTATAAAACACTCATGAAAGAAATTGAAGAAGACACAAAGAAATGGAAAAATGTTCCATGCTCATGGATTGGAAGAACAAACATTGTGAAGATGTCAATGCTACCTAGAGCAATCTACACATTCAATGCAATCCCTATCAAAATACCATCCACTTTTTTCAAAGAAATGGAACCAATAATCCTAAAATTTGTATGGAACCAGAAGAGACCCCGAACAGCCAGAGGAATGTTGAAAAAGCAAAGCAAAGCTGGCGGCATCACAATTCCGGACGTCCAGCTCTATTACAAAGCTGTCGTCATCAAGACAGGATGGTACTGGCACAAAAACAGACACATCGATCAATGGAACAGAATAGAGAGCCCAGAAATGGACCCTCAACTCTATGGTCAACTCATCTTTGACAAAGGAGGAAAGAATGTCCGATGGAAAAAAGACAGTCTCTTCAACAAATGATGTTGGGAAAATTGGACAGCCACATGCAGAAGAATGAAACTGGACCATTTCCTTACACCACACACAAAAATAGACTCCAAATGGTTGAAAGACCTAAACGTGAGACAGGAGTCCATCCAAATCCTAAAGGAGAACACAGGTAGCAACCTCTTTGACCTCAGCCGCAGCAACTTCTTCCTAGAAACAGCGCCAAAGGCAAGGGAAGCAAGGGCAAAAATGAACTCTTTGGACCTCATTAAGATAAAAACTTTTGCACAGCAAAAGAAACAGTCCACAAAACGAAAAGACAACCGACAGAATGGGAGAAAATATTTGCAAATGACATATCAGATAAAGGGCTAGTATCCAAAATCGATAAAGAACTTCTTAAACTCAACACCCAAAGAACAAATGATCCAATCAAGAAATGGGCAGAAGACATGAACAGACATTTTTCCAAAGAAGACATCCAAATGGCCAACAGACACATGAAAAAGTGCTCAGCATCGCTCGGCATTAGGGAAATCCAAATCAAAACCTCAATGAAATATCACCTCACACCAGTCAGAATGGCTAAAATGAACAAGTCAGGAAACGACAGATGTTGGCGTGGTGTGGAGAAAGGGGAACCCCCCTACACTGTTGGTGGGAATGCAAGCTGGTGCAGCCACTCTGGAAAACAGTATGAACGTTCCTCAAAATGTTGAAAATAGAGCTACCTTACGACCCAGCAACTGCACTACTGGGTATTTACCACAAAGATACAAATATTGGGATCCAAAGGGGTACGTGCCTCCTGATGTTTATAGCAGCAATGTCCACATTAGCCAAACTATGGAAAGAGCCAAGATGTCCATCGACAGATGAATGGATAAAGAAGAGGTGGTATATATACCCAATGGAATATTATGCAGCCATCAAAAGGAATGAAAGCTTGGCATTTGTAATGACATGGATGGAACTGAAGGGTATTTTGCTGAGTGAAATAAGTCAATCAGAGAAAGACATGTATCATATGACCTCACTGATATGAGGAATTCTTTTTTTTTGATATGAGGAATTTTTAATCTCAATAAATAAACTGAGGGTTGCTGGAGTGGTGAGGGTGGGAGGGATGGGGTGGCTGGGTGATAGACATTGGGGAGGGTATGTGCTATGGTGAGCGCTGTGAATTGTGTAAGACTGTTGAATCACAGACCTGTACCTCTGAAACAATACATTATATGTTAAAAAAAAGAAGATGATAACAGGAGGGGAAGAATGAAGCGGGGGAAATCAGAGGGGGAGACGAACCATGAGAGATGATGGACTCTGAGAAACAAAGTGAGGGTTCTAGAGGGGAGGGGGTTTGGGGGGATGGGTTAGCCTGGTGATTGGTATTAAAGAGGGCATGTACTGAATGGAGCAGTGGGTGTTATACGCAAACAATGAATCATGGAACACTACATCAAAAACAAATGATGTAATGTATGGTGATTAATACAACATAATAAAAAAAAGATTTCAAACTGTAAAGTAAAAAAAAGTGTGTGCACAGTATAATATATATACGATATATATGTGTGTGTATGTGTGTATAAACAATTCCTTGTTCCACTTCATATTCTGTATAAACACATACTAAAGAAGTCAATCTAGGTCTTTGGGGCCCTGAATTTTAACTTTTCAATTCCACTAATTATTATTTTTCAGATATAAACTATGATTTTCCCCTTTCTTGTTATACATTAACCATATTTCTCATTAAAAAATAAAGAGCTCTCCCAAATGTAATGTGGAAGAAAAAGAGTATATATTTATTAAGAACCTATTACGTGAGAGGCACAGAGCTATCCTCTGGATATAAATGATCTCATTTGATGCACAGATCAAACCAATGAGATTTTTTTTTCTCATTTCATTTTTTAAAACTGAAAAAGCTGAAATCTGAGACATCTAAGCACATCCAATTAGCAAATGGTAGCAGCAAGATTCAAATCAGGTGGTCTGCCTCTAAGTCTCAGTACTTTTCTCCGTTCAACTGGCTACCTTCCTAATAAAATTCCCATAAAACAGTGTGGCAAAAGTGATGTAAAGGCACAATTTAGCCACCACTTTCTAGTTCCTTCCACATATAAGTTATGTGAGATGTTGGGGTTTGGGTGCAAGAAGGAATTCTTGAGATGTCTTTAGTGCAAAAAAGGTGGTTTTATTAAAGCACAGAGACAGGACCCGTGGGCAGAAAGAGCTGCAGAAGGGTTGTGAGGAGTGGCCCATTATATACTTTCAAGTTAGGAGGGGGTTAGGGATAGTGGGATATCTCTAAGGAATTTTGGATGCAAGGTTTCCAGGATCTTGAAGGGCTAGCCACTGTTAGGATAAGGTCATTTACCACTGTCAAGTAAAACCTTTGTCATGAGCCCCTTCAGGTGTCTATCAGTGAGCCACAAGCTTGGAGGGTGGTTACTAAGATATGTATCTTGGGGCCAGGGGAAGGAGGTAGAGATAAAGGAAGTTTCCAAAGGAATTTTTATATGTTAAAGTAGATTTACAGGACCCTGGAAGTTGGGCTAATGTCAAGCTAAGGTTGCCTTTTGCCTCTCCTCTAGTAAAGTATTAACACTCAGGCTGTTGAGTTCCTGGAGGAAGCTCACCCTGTCAGCCTTAAGTACTTGCCAATGGGCTGCAAAGGGAATCTTTTTTTGTTTTCCTACATTTCCTTTGCCCTTGTTCTCCACATCAGTGAGGAGCTTGGAAGTCACCACTCCATTCTAACAACAGGTAAAAAACTGAACAGACTGAAAAAAGTAACAGCTCTTCTTGGATTCATAAGAGAGAAGAGGACACAGAGCAAACTGTTGCCTCTAAGACTGGAGAGACCGAGAAACAAATGGAGGTCATCATGGCTTACCAGAGCAGACTCGGGAGCAGAAAATGGTGCAGGAAAAGCTGAACTACACCTGACGAAGTGCTGGAGATTCAGCGCAGATAAGTCTGAGAGTTAAAACTCCAAGGGGACCTAGTCATAGGAGGGGGCCCCAGAATATTGAGAAACTTACCTTTAGGAGCTCAACCGGGTTCACACAGTAAATATTGGAGAAAAATCCTCTCAGCCTTATGTCAGGGAAGTGGAAAAGGAACCATTTTGAAATACGCCAGAACACTCTTTTCTTCTTAACAAGACTTGCCCTCAGGGGAAACTAATTAACCAGAGCCTAACCTGTTGGGCTGTTATCAGAGCATAACTGACACCTGGGGAAGGGAACTACCCAACCCCAGCTTATTTTAGCCATCTTGTCCTACCTAAGGGGTAGAAAATAAATGAGAAACACTTGAAAAGTTCACAGTCCGGAGGCATAGGTTCATTAAAAGACTGGGACTGTGTCATAGTACTACAGAATGCTTCTCATCCTGTACACCTAACCACCACACTACTAAAAACCTATTCACAGCAGGGGCTTTTACCCAGTCCATCATATCTGGCTATCAATAAGAAATTACAAGGCATACCAAAAGGCAACAAAACAAAACAAAAAAAACCACACAATTTGAAGAGACAGAGCAAGATTCAGATCTAGACTCAGATATGGCAGGGAGATTGAAATGATCAGACTGGGAATTTAAGGGCTCTAATGGATAAAGAAGACTATATGCAAGGACAGACAGACACTCTGACCAGAGAGATGGAAATTCTATGAAAGAATCAAAAAGAAATTCTAAGTATAAAAACAACTGTAATAGAAATGAAGAATTCCTTTGGTTGGACTTATTAGTAGACTGGACACAGCTGAGGAAAGACTCTCTCAGAAGCTGTATCAATGGAATTCTCAAAAACCAAAGAAACTAAGACCTGGCTTTTTGAAAAATTCTATTAAATTGATAATCCTCTAAGTGGGCTACTTAAGAAAATACAAGAGATGACATAAATTACTAATATCAGAAATTAAAGATGGCACATCACTACAGATATCATGGACATTAAAAAGATACTAAAGAAATACTATGGACAGCTCTATGCCCACAAATTTGATAACTTACATAAAATGGATCACTTTCTTGAAAGACAAAATCTGCCAAAATTCACATTAGAAGAAATAAAATATCTGAATAGGCTTGTGTCTATTAAATATATTGAATCAATAATGAATAAGCTGCCCAAAACAAAGATCATCAGCCCCAAATGGGTTCATTGGTGAATTGTATCAAACATTTAAGAAAGAAATTGTACCAATTCTCTACAATCTTTTTCAGAGGAGAGAAGCAGGGGTGGGATACTTCCTAACTCATTACATTAGGCCAACATTATCCTAATACCAAAACCAAAGACATTCAAAGAAATAAAAATATGGACCAATATCTCTCATAAATATAGATGCAAAAATCCTCAACAAGTATTAACAACTTTGGATACAAAAGAGTACAAAAATTATACAACATAACCAAGTGGGATTTATCCCAGATATGTGAGGCCAAATCAATGTTTGAAAATCATTAATGTAACCTACCACTTCAACAGACAAAAAAAGAAAAATCACATGATCTTATCAATAGATGCAGAAAAAGCTTTTGACAAAATCCAGTATCAATTCCTGTTAAAAACTCCCAGTAAACTAGGAATAGAGGACAATTTTCTCAGCTTGAAAAAGACTATCTACGAAAACACTACAGCTAATATCACACTTAATGGTGAGAAACTTGAAGTTTTCCCACTATGATCAGGTATAGGCAAAGATGTCCCCTCTCAACACTTCTTTTCAACACTGTACTGCAAGTCCTTACTAATGCAATATGGCAAAATAAGGCAAGAAAATAAAGGTATACAGATTGGGAAGGAAGATATAAAACTGTCTTTGTTCACAGATGACATGAATGTCTATATAGAAAATCTGAAAGAATCAACAAAATCGTGGAATATATGAATATAGAAAATTTGCAGACTATAAGAATAATGCACAAAAGTTTATGGCTTTCCTATATACCAACAATAAATTAGTGGAATTTGAAATTAAAAAGATATTATCATTTACATTAGCACCCCCCAAAAAATGAAATACTTAGGTATAAGTCTAACAAAGTATGTACAAAATCTATACGAAGAAAACTATAAAACTGATGAACAAAATCAAAGAACCAAAAAACTGGATAAGAAGACAATATGTCAAGATGTCAGTTTGTCCCAACTTGATCTATAGATTCAGGGCAATTGCAATAACAATCCTGGCAAGTTATTTTGTGGATATGAACAAGTTGGCTCTAAATTTTATTTGGAGTGTCAAAAAGACCAACACAATATTGAAGGAGAAGAACAAATTTGGAGGACTGACAGTACCCTATTTCAAGACTTACTATGAAACCACAGTAATCAAGAAAGTGTGGTATTAGGGAAACAGACAAAAAGATCAATGGAACAAAAGAGAGAGCCCACATATAGATCCTTATGAATATAGTCAACTGGTCTTTGACAAAGTATAAAAGGTAATACAATGGAGCAAAGAGAGTCTTCAAAAAGTGGTGCTGGAATAACTGAACAAAAATATAAATCTAGACACAGGCCTTACAACTTTCAAAAGAATTAACTCAAAATGGATCATAGACCTAAATGTGAAACAAAAACTATAAAATCCTGGAAGATAACATCAATTGGGTATGGTGATGCCTTTTTAGCTATAACATCAAAGATACAACACATGAAAGAAATATTGGATAAGCTGTACTTTATTGAAATTAAAAACTTCTGCTTTGTGAAAGATAATATCAAGAAAATGAGAAGCCAAGCCACAGACTGGGAGAAAACATTTGCAAAAGACACACTGAATAAAGGACTGTTATCCAAAATATACGAAGAACTTTTAAAACCTAATAATAAGAAAACAAACAACCCATGTTAAAAATGGACCAAAGATCTTACCAGACAGTTCACCAAAGAAGACACACAGATGACAAATAAACATATGAAAAGAAACTTCAGATCAGATGTCGTCAGAGAAATGCAAATTAAAATGAGAAACCATTACACTCTTATTAGGATGGCCAAAATCCAGAACACTAAGAACACCAAATACTGGTGAGGATGTGGAGCAGCAGGAACTCTCATTCATTGCTGGTGGAATACAAGATGCTAAAACCACTTTGGAAGACAGTTGGGCAGTTTCTTACAAAACCAAACATACTCTTACTACACAATCCAGCAATTGCGCTCCTTGGTATTTACCCAGAGGAACAGAAGACTATGTTCACACAAAAACCTACCATAGATATTTAAAGCAGCTTTATTCATAATTGCCAACATTTGGAAGAAAACAAGATGTCCTTCAGTAAGTGAATGGATCAATAAATTGTGGTGCATCCAGACAAGGGAAATGAGCTATCAAGCCATGAAAAGACATGGAGGAACTTTAAATGCATACTGTTAAATGAAAGAAGCCGATTTGAAAAGGCTACATCCTGTATGATTCCAGCTAGATGACATGCTGGAAAAGGCAAATCTGCTGAGGAAAACGCAGCTCCTACAAAAGCAATAATCAGGGATCAAAGACACAAGAGGAAAACATTCTTCCTGACCAATACATTTGAAGCAAAGCATGCTGGAGCAAAGGTAGTTTTTACAGCATTTTGAGCCTGCTGATGTACAGATTTATTTTTATAAGATCCTGAATTTGAAATAATAAATGGTGGGGTTGGAGAAGAGCAGAATTGACATATCTCAAATCTGGGAAATGCCAATCACTGAAGAGAGGGAAACTACTCTCAGAAGAGGTAGAGGATAACCACTACCTCACAATGACAATCATATTTTGTTATGAGATTCCCAAAGTACATGTGTGCAGTGGTTGTGATGAGGCATTTTTAGTTGCCAAGACTTCAAACACATTGTACCTTGAGATTCTGCCTGGTTAGGTAAAGAAGTTGAGAGGAGGGATGGTTTTGAGGCAGGAGAATGGAAACTTACTAAAGCCATTTGCAGATCTGTAGGAGAACCTTAAATATTTTACTCCTAGTTTCAGGGTAATTTATAGGTTAAATTTTGATATCTTGTAGATTTTAAGAATTGACCTGTTTTTGAAGTAACATTTTTTCTTAAAACATTTAGGTTGACCCAAAGAGAACTCCTGCTCCTGAGATTCATGAGAAAATCAGATGGAATTATCTTGGAAGATTTCATATTTTTAGGCTATAGGATACCATATGTTCACTTGCCATTACTAAATACAATGTGAATAAAATAAAGCTTTGGAATGTGCAAAGTAAACCACATGTAATGATTGCATCTTGCTATCATGGATTAAAAAATAATTAATATTTTTACATAGGCCTTATTTTTTAAAACAATTTTATATTTCCAGAAAAAAATGATTTTTAAAATAGACTTTATTTTTTAGAATAGTATTAGATTTACTGAAAAATTAAGATTGTACAGAGAGTTCCCATACAATTTATACACCATTTCCCCTATTACTAATGTCTTACATCAGTATGATTAATTTGTTACAATAAACAAAGCAATGCTGATACACTAAAGTTCACCATTTATTCAGATTACATTTATTTTGACCTAATGCCCTTTTACCATTTCAGGATTCCATTCGGGACACCACATTGGATTTAGTCATTATGTCTCTTTAGGTCCCTCTGCACTGTGACAGTGTCTCAGACTTTTCTTGTATTTGATGAACTAGACAATTTTGAGGAGACAGTTTTGGTCAAGTATTTTTTAAGATGGTTCTCTACTAGAATCTTCTAACTCTTTTCTCATGATTAGATGGGGCTATGGGTTGTTGGGAGAGCAGAAAGGTAGAGTGCCATGTTCATCACACCACATTAAGGGTACATACTAGCACCATTACTTATCTTTGTTGATATTGATCTTACCTGGCTGAGTAGAGTTTGGCAGTTTTCCCCATTGGAAAGTTACTCACTTTTCCCTCTCCATATCATACTCTTTGGGTGGGATGTCATTATAAGCACAGCCCACACTTAAGGAGTGAAGATATATGCTTTCGCTCTTGAGGATAATGTGGCTGCATAAATGTTTTGGAATTCTTTTGCATGGAATATTTGTGACTTCTCCAGAACTTATTTACTTACTTAACCATTTATTTTTATCAGTATGTATTTACGGAAATTTACTTTATACTACTATTGTATTTTGTTCTTCAAATGTTCTAGCCTTTGGTCATTACAACCTCTTTCAATTGGCTCCTGGGTCCCTTTGACTTACCCTAACCAATCTGTGTGTGTGTGTGTGTGTGTGTGTGTGTGTGTGTGTGTGTTTAAAGCATTCCTTATTTTCCAGCACAATAAGATGCTCCAGGATCATCTTGCATATGTTCAGTGCTAGAATCAGACATTTCTCCAAGAAGTCCTGGTTCTTTTTACTGTAGAATTAGAATTAGAAACCAGGACCAGGTGCTGGGTGTGCTTGTTGCTACTGGGGTGTCATTTCTTTTAGGATCTCTCAGCTGACAAAGCAAGAAAATGTATGTATGTATACTAATCCAAATAAATATTTCTATGTGTAACCATCTGTATCAGTTTTAAGGAAAACCTGAGTACATCCTGAAATGTCCAACTCTAATCCATTATACCATGGATCACTCTAGCCTTGTTCCCTTATCTGTAAATTCCCTCTATAATAGTTGAAAACCTGGCTCCCACCGTCCATCTCCATTTTTACTTAGTTGTTCAATTCCCAGTATATACGTCTAGCAGTAACAGAATTGATAATCATACCCAACACTCAGGTGTGAAACAACCACCCACGGTGCAGTGCTTATGTGCAGTTCCTTTGCCCTTAGTCTTACAGACTCTACTCAGTTTCAACTACTTAGGTCAGCTCTTTCCCCCACATCCCCTAACTGAGGTGGTTTCATACATTTGAAATACAGTTTGATTCTCTTGTGACAGTGTGCATTCCTTCCTTGGAATACTCAAACTTGCATGAAGTTTACTCTTTGTGTTATGAGTTTTGATGATGTATAATGTCATGGATTAACCAGTTCACTATCATACTGAATAGTTTCACCAACCTCAAGATTTCTTGTGCATCACCTATTCAATCTTTACTTCTTTCCTCAACCCCTGGTAACCACTGAACTTTTTCTGCCTCTATGGTTTTGTTTTTTCTTTCCAGAATGTCGTATGGATGGAATCATTCAGTATGTAGCTCTTTCAACATGGTTTCTTTCATATAGCAATGTGCATTTAAGATTAATTCTGGTTGGGGCACCTGGGTGGCTCAGATGGTTGGGCATCTGACTCTTGATTTTGGCTCAGGTCATGATCTCAGGGTTGTGAGATCAAGCCTTGAATTAAGTTCAACATGGAGTCTGCTTGAGTTTCTCTCCCTCTGGCCCTCCCCCATACTTGCTTTCTCTCTCTCTCTCAAAATAAATAAATCTTTAAAAAAAGATTAATTCAGGGATTTTTGTGTCCTTAGGTATTTCTTTTTATAGCCAAATTATTTTATACTGTGTATGTCCTCCACTTTGTTTATTCATTTACCTTTTGAACAACCTCATGCTAGCTTCTGGGTCTGTCCATTATGATAAAAATACTATAAACATTTATGTTGATTTTGGTGTGGAAATAAGTTTTCTTTTCTTTTTTAAAATATTTTATTTATTTATTAGAGAGAGAGTGAGAGACAGCATGAGAGGGGAGAGGGTCAGAGGGAAAAGCAGACTCCCCACTGAGCAGAGAGCCCAATGTGGGACTTGATCCTGGGACTCAAGGATCATGACCTGAGCTGAAGGCAGTCACTCAACCAACTGAGCGACCCAGGCACCCTGGAAATAAGTTTTCAATTAAATCAGATAAATACCTATAAATGTGATTGCTATATGGTTTGGCAAGTCTATGTTTAGCTTTGTAAGAAACTGGGAAACTATCTTACAAAGTAAATGCATTGTTTTACTTTCCTACCAGCAATGAATGAGAGTTCCTTTTGCTCCATATTTTTGTCAGAAATTAGCATTACCACTTTTTTAAATTTTAGCCATTTTAATAGTTGTGAAGGTATGTCATTGTTGTTTTGATTTGCAATTAAAATCAATGTTGACAAATATGTTGAGAATCTTTTCACATACTTATTTGCCACCTGTGTATTTTCTTTGGTGGAATGTCTTCTGCTCAGATCATTGCCCATTTTTAAAATTGTGTTCTTTTCTTATTGTTGAACTTTTTAAAAAATTATGGGGAAGAAAAACCCCATAATACAAAATTCATCACGTTAACCATTTCTAAGTGTAAAGTTAATAGTGCTAAGTATATTCATGTTGTGCAATCAATCTCTAGAACTTTTCATCTTGCAAAACTAAAAGTCTATACTCCTTAAATAACAACAAAGTAAAATATTTTTTGGTATCCTAAAAAAATAAACAAACAAATAAACAACAACAAGATTCTCAAGATTCATCCATGTTGTAGCATGTGTCAGATTTTCTTTCTTTTTAGGGCTGGGTATGTATAATCTACATTGTAGGTTATATTGTACGTATAATCTACATTTTATTTATTCACTCATCTGTTGGTGGACACTTGGGTTACTTCCACCTCCTGGACACTGTGAATAGTGCCATTGTGAACATGCATGTGCAAATATCTCTTTGAAATTATGATTTCAATTCTTTTGGATATATACACTGAAGTGAAATGGATGTTTATTTAATATTCCTATTTTTAACTTTTTGAAGAACCACCATATTATTTTCCATAGTGGCTGTACCATTTTGCATTCCCATCAAAAGCGTACAAGGATTCCTATCTCTCCAAATCCTCACCAATTCTTGTTATTTCCTGATTCTGATTCTTTGATGGTAGCCATCCTGATAGGTATCAGGTGATATAATTATCATTTTGATTTCCAACTCCATTATAATTAGTGATATTGAAAATCTCTATATTGGCCATTTGTATATCATCTTTGGAAAATGTCTATTTCAGTCCCTTGACCATTTTTAATCAGGCTATTTGATCTTTTAATATTGAGTTGCAGAAGTTCTTTATATATTCTGAATATTAACCCATTATCAGATATATCACTTGCTATTTTTCTCATTTCATAGATTGTCCTTTCACTCTATTGATTGTGTCCTTTGATGCACAGCAGTTTTAAATTTTGATGTAGTCCAATTTATTTGTTTTTCCTTTTGTTGCCTGTGTTTTGGTGTCATAACAGAATCCTTGCTAAATCCAATGTTATGAAGTTTTCCCTTATGTTTTCTTCTAAGAGTTTTATAGTTTTAGGTCTTATATTTAGGCTTTAATCCATTTTGAATTGTTTTTATGTATGATGTAAGATAAGGGTCCATGTAGATATCCAGTTTTTCCAAATACCATTTGTAAAAGAGACTGTCCTTTCCCCCTTGAATTATCTTATATTAAATCCCTTGTCAAATATTATTTGACCCTTTGTGTAAGAGTGTATTCCTGGACTTTCTATTCTATTCTCTTGGTCTATATGTCTGTCTTTATGCCAGTACCATACTGACTTAATTACTGTAGCTTTGTAATAAATTTTGAAATAAGGAAGTGTTAATCATCCAATTTTGTTAAGGCAGTCTCATGAATAAAGTTCTTTGACACATATTCAGCTACATAAGAATGAGCCTTGGACCTGGAATACTTCCTTACCAAGAGATAAAGAGTCCTCACAGCCTGTGCTGAACTTACCACATTATGTGGGAGTATCTCTCCCTGTTTCAAATTTAGTGTGTGCCTCTTTGTTCTGCTTAAGTGTGTACATCATATGGCAACTGTCCAATCCTAATGCTATATCTCTCCCTTGTGGGGAGGGGATGGAGTCCCTCTGAAGCTGCACAAGAAGGGTGTGCATAGGACAACTTCCATGTATCAGCATCTGGGAGGGACCTACTGGCCAGGAGGAACTGACTCCCACTACTGAAGTTAATCTTCCTCTGTCTGTCTCTGTGTGAGTAACATTATTGTTCCATTTGATGCCTGACTATGTTGTGTTTCCCTGGTGACTCTGATACCAAGATGCAGTGGGTAAAAGTGCTCAGACTCTTACTCCTGATAATAAGCAATGGATGCCACCTACACAATAATGTTCTTGTTTTTAATGATTCTTTTGGCCATTTGGGTTCCCTTGAGATTCCATGTGAATTTTAGAATGGGTTATTCTATTTCTCTAAAAAAATGTCACTGGGAGTTTGATAGGGCTCACATTAAATTTGTAGGTTACTTTGGGTAGTACTGACATCTTAACAATATTAACTCTTCCAATTCATGAACATGGGATGTCTTTCCATTTGTTTGTGTCTTCTTTAATTTCTTTCAGAAATGTTTTGTAGTTTTCAGTGTACAACACTTTTGTCTCCTTGTTTAAGTTTATTCCTAAGTTTTTGATTCTTTTGGATGCTCTTGTAAGTGGAAGTAATTTTTTTCTTCCTTTTTTTTTGTGTTTTTGGATTGCTCATTGTTAGCATATAGAAATACAATTGAGTTTTGTGTCTTGATTTTGTATCTTACAACTTTACTGAATTTGTTTATTCTAACAGTTTTCTTTTGGCAGGGGGAGAATCTATGGTTTTGTATATAAGGACATGCCATCCAGGAAAAGAGATAATTTTACTTCTTTCTTTCCAATTTGGATGTCTTTTTATTTCTTTTTCTTGCCTGTTTTTTTCATCTGTTGTTGAGTTTTAAGAGTTGTTTATATACTTTGGATAAAAGACCTTTATCAATTGTTTGTTCTGCAAATATTTTCTCCCAGTCTATGGCTTGTCTTTTTATTCTCTTAACAGTATATTTTTCAGAACATAAATTTTAAGTTAAATCCAACTTATAAATATTTTCTTTCATGGATTGTGATTTTGGTGTTGAATTTAAAACCTCATCATCTCAAATCCAAAGTCAACTACATTTTTCTCCTATGTTTTCTTCCAGAAGTTAGGCATTTTATATTTAGGTTTATGATTCTTTTTGAGTTAATTTTTGTGACAAGTATCAGATATTTTTCTTGATTTTCTTGCATATTAATATTCAATGTTTCAGCACCATTTGTTGAAAAGATTACTTTTTTTCCCCACTGAATTACCTTTGCTCCTTTATCAAAGGGGCACAGTTAGTTGACTGTATTTGAGTGTAACTATTTCTGGACTCTTTACTTTCTACCAAGTGTCTATTCTTTCACCAGTGCCACAGTACTTTGATTACTGTAGGTCACTATTAAGTCTTGCAATTGAGTAGGGTCAGTTCTCCAACTTCGCTCTTCCTCTTCAGGATTGTATTGACTATACTGTGTCTTTTGACATCCTGTATAAAACCTTATAATCAGTTGGTATGAAATAGTTTTCAGGGATTTTGATTGAGACTGCATTGAATTTACTATTCATAAAATTTTAAAGCTAAAATGTTCCTTTCCTATGAGGCGCTCTCATTTCCTATGAGGCACTCTCATCTTACAGATGGACAAACTAAAAATCAGAGAGGTTAAGTGACTTGTCCAATGTGAAGCAACTGATTCAAGCCAGATTTCTGATCTCTCTTTTTTTATTTTTTATTTTTTATTTTTTATTTATTTTTTATTTTTTTTAAAGATTTATTTATTTATTTTAAGAGAGTGAGAATGAGAGAGAGAGAGTACATGAGTGGGGGAGGGTTAGAGGGAGAAGCAGGCTCCTCGCGGAACAGGGAGCCAAATGTGGGACTCAATCCTGGGACTCCAGGATCATGACCTGAGCCGAAGGCAGTCGCTTAACCAACTGAGCCACCCAGGCGCCCAGATTTCTATCTCTTTATTCCAAATCCATTATTTTCCACACTACACCATCTTTTTTTTTCCTTCTGAAGACACTACTTTAGGCCCTGTACATAAAATAATCTTTCTACAGAATGCTGTTATACATAGAACACAAAATTGTCAATTGCTTTATCTATATGTAAAATTTTAATGAACTTTCAAAAGGAATGCAGTGCATTGATCAGCTAAGTTATCCTCTTGTAATGAATATATCCCACATCTCAGTGGCTTACAACAAAGAATAATTTTTCTCTAACCCACAGTTATCATGGGTTATCTTTGATTCTTCATTTTAGGACCCATCCTAGGAAGAAGAAGGAGCCTTATCTAAAACATTTTTTGCCTTCAAGAGAGGGGGAAAATGGGTGGAGAAACACCACTATCGTTCTTAAATTTACTTAGAAGGGGCACATATCACTTGCACTCATATTTAATTGGCCAAAGCAAGTCACAGGGCCAAATGTGACTTCAGTGAGGTGAGAAATATAATCCTGCCATAGGAATGGGTCTGGTAGGGAAGGGCAGCAAATATGTGGACAACAATAAAACCTACCCTTACTATTTTTGCCTACTGATTAAGACTACAGACTATGGGAGGTAAACTGACCAAGCTTTAAATCTTGCCTCTATCAGTTATCAGCTAGATGACCTCAGGCAAATTACTCAACTTTTCTCTATATCGGTTTCCTCATTTGTAAGATTAAAATAATTATATTAGCTACTTATTAAAATAAGTATACTAGATTGAGATAACACAGATGAAACCTTTAGCCGTCTCTCTGCCACATGGTATACTCTATGTGTTCACAATTAATACAATAATAGCAGCATTCAAGTGAAGGCAATGTTTTTTGTTCAGCCATTCATTCCTTAAATATTTGCTTAGTGCCTGTTAATGGGCAGATGGTTTTTTTTCTTTCACCTAAAATATTTCTTTCTCTCTTTAAAGTTATTGAGTTCATTTTTTTTAAACCCAGTAGGATTTATCTTTAATTACAGACATGGCATATTCATAAAAAGCAATGTAGGGAAGGCTTGGTGATGGAGTCATATTTGTTTCACTGTCAAAAATTTCATAGATTTGTTTCACTGGCTACTGACTCAGTTTCCCTGAATTGACAGTGGAACAATTCGGTCAGCCAAATACTCTCTGAATGCCTATGCTGTGCAGTGAAGTGGGAATATAAGAACAAGATACTACTACCTTTGATATTTTATTGTCTAGCGTGGGAGACAAACATTAACATGAAAGGCAACACATTATAGGTGTAGGTGAGGAGAGTGAGAGGGGAAGGGAGGAGGAGTGGTGAATTAAATATGGAGAGATATAAATGAATAATACTCAAAATTAAATGTAATGCCTAACTGCAACCTGGGCAGCCTATTTTAGGTTTAATTAAAAGAACTATCTAGTGCAGTCGAAACATGATTTTGAGGCTACAAAGTTAGCAACAACTCATACGAAAACAATAAAGGAACAACTTTAAATGTTTGTTAACGTTAAAAGTAAAACTTCCATTAACTTTTTTTCTTATTTAACAATGATTATTCTAATTCACTTTGTTATTTTCCAATTAGTCCCACTAGTTGTTCGTGGCCTCTAATGCGGTGAGGCTTCTGAGTTGGCAGCTTTAGCACAAGTTGAACAGCAGACTGTGTTACTGGACTCTGACTACAGAACTTAAATAAATCATATAATGCTGGAATCCCTGCGAAATATCTGTAGTTATTTTTCCAGGCCTTAGATATTCCAAATGTAAGGTATATTTTAGTTCTTTTCCTTCCTTTGAGGCTGGAAATAACCGAAGATGAAGTGGGATTATAAGGTACCTATCAACCTTGAGGTTTCTAGCCTTTTCGGAAGAAAGTATAATTTGCCTTGTTAAATCAAAAGGAGAATACAATTTCTGGACACCAAGAGGCAGAGACCTAACAAAGAGTTTCTAGATTCCCTAGAAAATGCAGTGTCAGGCATGCCAGGCAATACCAAGTATGACCCCAAGTCAGGACAGCTACATAAATTTTGGATCCTGGTGCAAACTGGAAATGCAGCATCTCTTATTTGAAATTCTTAAGAATTTTGGTGATAGTAGAGGATTAAACAATTCACAGGACTCTTCTAAGCACAGGGTAACCCCCATGAAGCCAGCCCTGCCAAAGTTCACCATCTGAAGGTGGGCATTTTCAAATGTCCATATGGTCCTCAAGCCCAAAGCTGACATTTTTCTCAGAGAATGGAGGTGATGGCAGCCCATACTATACAGTAATCCCTACAATTCTGTCCAAGCCACTTTTTGAAACTTGGGCTTTAGGGAAGCATTTAAAACTTCTTTATTGAAATGCAAAGAAGCAAGCAAGCATAATTTCTGTAAAAGAGAGAATTAATTGGAAAAAAATTTAGACTTTCATCTTTTCTTTCCTTGTCTAAATCTTCTTGAAGGGTACAAGATAAAAAGTGCATGCCTTATTTAGACAATAATTAAAATCTGTTGATTTTATCTTGCTCTAATGAGAAGAAAAAATAGTTTAATGGTGATGTATTTGTTAGTATAGACAGGGTTATGCTATAGAAACAAAGAGACCTCATCCTGCAAGGGCTAAATATAACAAAAGCTTCCTTCTCTTACCCAGTGTGGTTACAGGTGACTCTTCAGGGAAACTGTCCTTTATGTGGTGACTAAATTTAGTGATGACTTCAAATATGTATTCAAAGGAAATCCATAAACTCATTCCTGGGGCAGAGATTATACACATTTGAGTGTCTTGCCCTCAAACACATGTTCACTGACTCCACAGTGGTAAACTAGGTCCAGCGTACTATATTCAGTAATAGAATTTAGTTCACACCTTTTACAATTTTGTCTTTTCTTGCCAAACACTAAAAAGCTACCCTACTAAGTTTTATAGGAAAGCACAATTTCATTTCTCATGGCAACAGGCAGTGAAATTCTGCATTAGAAAAAGCTATATCTCATATGCTTTTGCAGCCTGGAGAATCTACTCACTTTCTTTGCTCAAGCAAAAATCAACACAGAGACCAGATGATACATTTCATTTCAATCAAGAGTTTCACAGAGCCTCAGAGACACAAACAAGATTTATGGCTTTTTAGAAGCTATAGTGTAAAAAACAAAATTACTTCAAAAACTCTATTTTCTTGAAGTTAAATGCAAATCAAATAGGCCCTAATCTACTCAGCATTTATCCAGTGCCACTTGCCACAGTGTCTAGAAATTTAATATGATTATTTAGCATTTATATGGCACTTTCTATTTGCTGTTTTTAAAAATCACTCTGCTCAGTCATTTTTAATCTATTCTATGAGTTTTTACAGGCCAATTGGTCCCATTTTACAGATGAGGATATTATGAAGTTTTGAAGTTCCTATGGTATTATATGGAGCCAAGTGCTTGATCTTGTAAGTCTGCTGCTATCTAAGAACATGTCCTGCTAATGTCAGAAAATAGGCTTGGCAGGGAAGTTGGATGTACCTCCAACTTTCTTTAGTCGTCAGTTGGTAACTTTTCTTCATTTGATACCTGCTTGAAAAATTAATATTTACTGGCAGACATGCCCTCATTTGTTGCATTAGATTAGCATAAGTTTTCTGAGTAAATAAAATAATTTGAAAATTATGTGTAATTCACACACACTTGGTTGTATCTCTATTCTCTCTTTTCCACTGGTTGGAACTCACTGGTGTGGCTTGGCACCATAGTGTAAAGAGATTGCATGAGACATTGAGATCAAGGTCATAGTTGCTTCCAGCATGGGAGCGTCATATTATTGCATTTCTTATGGATTTCTTATGGATTAACACACAGGTGCTCAATTTATAAATATGTGATCATTCCAAAGTTGGTCCTGGACACACATGGATTAGTACAATCCATCACTGGGTCAATTCTCCCACTATGGTTGAGAAATCAATTCAAACTATGTGAACATAAAGCCTCACTTCCTCTAGAAAACATTTGAAGTTCTCCTTGATAGAATTTTTGCTCTTTCCATCACCAGATTATAGCTCTTGTGTACCTGCACATAACCGCTTTCATGTGGTTTTTGAATATAGGCTTCTTTCTTGTGTGGGTACATCTCCCTTTCTCAAATGTAAAGTGCCCTGGGGTTAAGGTCTTTGCCTTTGTCGCTTCAAATACATTCACATGTCCTAATACAGGATTTCTGCACATAAGCTTCCAATTCATGTATGTTAAATATAATTTAATAACATCAACATTGATTTCACAGTTTCTGAAGATATCTTCATTTTCTGTTCTTTGTCCACCCGTGCCTAGGTGTGATTATTTATATTAAAAATGCTTTTGGGGCACCTGGGTGGCTCAGTTGGTTAAGCGATTGCCTTTGGCTCAGGTCATGATCCTGGAGTCCCGGGATCGAGTCCCACATCAGGTTCCCTGCTCGGCGGGCAGTCTGCTTCTCCCTCTGACCCTCCCCTCCTCATGCTCTCTCTCTCTCTCTCTTATTCTCTCTCTCTCAAATAAATAAATAAAATCTTTAAAAAAATGCTTTTGGAGTAATTTTCTGACCCACTTCTTTTAAAAACTCTGAGTAAGAGTTTTTACCAGTACACAGAGCTAAAAGAGACTCTAAACCTGAGCTTCAAATTGAATAGAGACTTAAAATCCTACTTTGCTCAGGTGTTCTAGGACTCAATTTACGTCACCTTATGTAAGGAAGCTTGTGTAGGTATTCCTAGATAGAGTCAGGCACTTCCTGCGTTGTTAACCTCTTGGAGTACTTTGAACTCTGCTGAAATTGTAGCATGTGGTACACTGTGTGACATTTATTTATTTACATAACTGCTGCTAATAACAGAATGTAAACTCCTTGATGGAGAGAAATGGTGTTATATCTCTATAATCCTAGTGCCTCGCAAAAGAGTGTTTATAATGATGCTTGACACATTTTTATCACACATAAGTCATTTAAACTTTGAGTGTTAGAGACTGATCAAGATAACTCCTAAGTCCACTTAAAGTCTATGACAGATCACTCATATTGGATGGACTAAAACAGATTTTATGTAAGGCAACCATAAAACCAGCTAGTTTCCTGGTATCTGGAACAAAATAAGGAAACCTGATTAAGAGACTAGAATAATGATGTCTACTCCACAATTCCCAGTAGACTTGCAAGCAAGGTCTCTGTGGCAAATATATACCCATTCCAACAAGGTCCATCTGTGTTGAGTTCCTTTAGCAAGATTTCTTTACATTTCTAAAAGACGCGTAACCAAGTGCTGTGGAATTTCCTCAAAAATGTGGGGTCATATTGTGTGGATGACAGCAGTGGATAGTGATGGCATAAATATAATTGATGCAATTTCAAAGCTGCCACCAAAGAATCTTTAGGAAACTCTTTTTTTTTTTTTTTTTTTTTTTTTAACTTCTTTTCTCATCTCTCATTTGGGGTGGAAGTGATAAATTGAAAAATAAGCTTAGCTGCATCTTAATGTTTGTTTCTCCTCTCCTCATTGGTTATAACCTGGTTTTGTCCCCTGTTTACTGAGTACTCTGAAAGATGGGACCGATGTTTAAATCTTAATTTAATTAAGTTTTAAATGGCAATCTGCTTACTCCATCTTCCTTTCAATTTGCATCAATAAGCACCTGCCAAAAGAATATTTAGAAGCATTTTGATTGAAAGTTTGTTTTAGTAATCATCATGTCAACCTCAGGCTTTCTTGTTTTCCTTTTTTTGTAACTTCTCCACTACAATACTTCCTATATGTTAAAGTGTCCTTGATTTTAAGAGTTAAGATAAATATAAAAACAGTTCTTTGGAAGAAGAAGAAAAAAAGAAACATCCACAGTAAGACACATTTTGATTCAGAAAATAAAAATATGAAAAAAATAGTGCATTTACAATACTCAGATTTTACCTGAGATATTTAAATGACTTCAAACCAGAGTTGTCTTTACTTTTTCTTCAAAATGTTCAGGAAATTGTCCGGTCCAGTGAAAGAGTTTCTAGGTCCAGTAGGCTATTGCTACTCCCTTCATTTAATGATAAAGAGGAAAAAAAATTTGCTGGTCTTATCGAACTTGAACACTTGTCCCTTGAACACTGTTGAGCTATGATCTGAGTTATTCAAGCTTCTCTCATCATAGCCTAGATTCCCCTGCCTCCTACTAAATCCTACTGCTCCTCCCTATGCACCCCTACTCCCCAATTTCAGACACAAAGTAAATCCAACCATCTATTTCTTTGTTTCTGCTTCAGAGATGCTGAAATCCAATTCTGAAAAAAAAAACAAAACATATTTTGTTCTTTATTGTCTGTTGCTCCCTGCAGATCCATTCCAGCCATCTCTGTCCTGCTGGAGACTGGCTTCCCTGGATTTGATATCCCAGACTTACCAATGTCTGCCAAGGATCATAGCTCCTACCGAAAGGCCCTCTCTAAAGCTACAGATCTCATTAGTGCTCTTTCCTATTACCCTCTCAGGGAAGGGCAGCTAGCCAACCTGTGGCTTGCTCTAGGATACTTCATTCCCAGGACAGTTCACCAGTTCTTCTTGATTTCTCTTTACCCTACCAACATGCTTGTAAACGAACCTCTGTGAAATTCTCCTCAATTACTGCATTTGATAAGGTGTTGCCTTTTTCCTGTCATGACCCTTACAACATATAATCACCCTCACACACAAATATACACATACTTATATATATATTTAAATTGTAATAAATTTACAGTAATAAAAAGATACAGTAAGACATCTGACACTTATTTTTAGCATTATAATCTCTTTCCCATGTTTTCATGCTAAACAGATCTTACTTTTATAAAAAAGATTAATATGCATAATGAAATGATAGAGTCATGTGATTGACATTAGCTTTGCTCAAGGTGCTACTAGCCAATATCTTTTTCATCCCTAGTTAATTCCCTAGCCCGTCGCACATCTGAATATTTCCTAATCTTCTCTGCATATGCAATCACCCTACACTCACTTTTTCCCACTAAGGGAGCTTCAATCTCAAGGAAGAAAAGCAAGTACAACTAATGTCAATTCCTCCAATTTTGTTATCACTTCAGAACTCCATAGCTTCAGTAATATTGACAATTTTCCTGTCTTCAAGAACTTTGAAGCCATTTTTCTAAGATTTACACTGCACCTCTCTAAGATTTACACTTCTAAGATTTGAGATTTACATCTTAAAACCATCTACTCTTACATTCCATAGGATTTATCTCCATGAACTACCTCTTTGATCTCTTCAATCTCTAGTCTTACCCTCTTCACTGATTTTTTCTTTATCCTCCATAAACATCTTCCATTCTCTGCTTTTAGTTTTAAGAGGAAAATGCCTATTCCCTCTGGTCCTTATCATTCACACCCTACTGTTTGCTCTGCTCCCTGTTCTTTATTTTTTCTTATTCTCTCCTTTGAAATTGTACTTTCAAAGGTCATCAATGTCTTTACATTATTAAATACCAATGGTTTAACCCTAGTCCATGGCATCTGAAAGTTCTGAGAATGTTTTTTACTGAATTCTCTTTCCCCTGGCCTCAGTAACACTCCAGGAACCTTGTACTTTTAATTTCTCTATAGAGATTCTTTTGTGGGTTCCCTCACAGACTCTTCTTCTTTACGTCCCATTTGTTATAAGCTTTTCTGGTATGCTCTCAATCCTCATTTCTTCTGATTTTACACACGTTGGGGACTTGATATTCTTCAGCTGAATGGTCACAAATTATATTTTTATCTCCCTTTATAGCTAAACAGGCAAATTCTCAACTGTTTTTCAGTGTCTCAATCCAGGAAACATGAAATTTGGATGTTGTTTTGATGAACTGCTTCATCTTGGGTCTTCTTTGAGGTAGCCTCCAAAGCAGACCATTAAACTTTACCAATCTAAGTCTGCATCATATTTCCTTGCTGATTCTTCATTTCTGACCTGAATAGTAGCCCAAACTCCTCTCCATAGTTAAGGCCATTCTAAAATCTCAGCCTGAAGCTTTTTGAAAAATCACATATCTCATACCATCCCCTTCTTACATGTACTCAGATGTTCTCCTTTTCTTCAGAATAAACTCTAAATTTCATAGCATGGGCACACAAAGCAGGTCTATGTCACATGCTCTATTTTTTTTTGAAAGGTTTATTTATTTTAGAGAGGGAGAGAGTGTGCAAGTGCATGGTGGGAGGGGCAAAGGGAGAGGGAGGGGAAGAGGGAGAGAAACAGACTCCCCATTGAGCATGGAGCCCCATGTAGGGCTTCATCCCATGATCTGAGATCATGACCTGAACTGAAATCAGGAGTTGGATGCTCAACGAACTGAGTCACCCAGGCGCCTCTGCTCTATTTTTTTTTTAATTTACTTTTTGCACCTTGTTATCCAACAATGATGAACTATTTGGTAATTTCTGAATACATCATGCACTTACATGGTTCTCTTTTTAAGCTGTCCCGTTGGGATGCTCTTTTTCCCATCTGTGTTACTGAAATTCTACTCATTTCTAAAGTCCAACTGACATCTTAATAGTGAGTATTAAATGCTCCCTTTTTTCATACTACCACAACATGTTGTTTTGCAACCATATTTCTGCATATTTATAGGTAGCTCTTCCTCAATTCATCATGAGCTCCAATGTCTTCATACTTTAATGAAAAATGAAAATGTAATTTGGGGGTCATATTATAGTCAGGTTCTAAAATGGAGATGGGAAAAAGGGGAAAACAAAACTACTAAATGTCTAGGACTAATACATTATCTTATTAATTTATTTTGTATAAATAATGGTCTTTTTAAGGGTATGGTTGTACCAACAGATAGTTAATTTGGAGATCTTTCATCCTGTATTTTATTTTATCTTATTTAAGTTTTTTGAAGATTTTATTTATTTATTTATTTATTTGAGAGAGAGAGAGAGAGAGAGAGAGAGAGAGAGACAGCATGAGTGGGGGGGTTGTGCAGAGGGAGAGGGAGAAGCAGACTCCCGTGAGCAGGGAGCCCAATGTGGGGCTAGATCCCAGGATCCTGAAATCATGAACAGAGCACCAACGGCAGTTGCTTCACTGACTGAGCCACCCAGGCACCCCATTCTCTATTTTAAATAATTACTCAAGAGCTTTTAATTGCATATAGTTCTTAGATATATTCTTCTAGAAAGACTATTTACCCTTTCAATTTGCTTAGCAAACTACTTCCCATATAATACAAATGTAAACTTCCTAAGTGTGTCTCTCTATATTACACCACATTCTAAATTAAAACCGTCTAGGTAAATGAGGATTTATTACAGTCTAATACATTTTCTTTTTATTTTTATGGTACTGCAGTACTTCTAAGGTCTTCATAACCATTAATTACTTTTATGCTTATGATATTGCTATGAGCTAGGGAGAAGAGAAACATTATTTTCCCCTGGTTTAAATATAAACAAAGAAAGGACAGGCGGTTTTGAGTAATATGTTAAGATCAACCAGGAGATAGAGACAAGTCCTGAACCAGTTTTCCAACCTGGGTTATTGTCCTTTGCCCTATAAAGGTTACTTTCATGTTGTGCTCCTACCTCACCAAATAGATTTTAAAATATTCCAACTTAATCATGGATTTTACTGACTGTTGCCTGTATTTTCAAAAAGAAAATTAAGCCATGGCAGAAAACTGCTGAACTCGTGTGATTTCTGGGTTATATGAGGATCATTTCCCCAGGCTCCCCTATATTTGGTCCAAAAGTGAAGGATTTTGGTTTTCCAGGTTTGCCTTTTACTTGAAACGAAAGCATGTGCAATCCAAGAAAACCTAAAACAGTGTGAGTGGTACATACTTAATTGAGGCTATTCCTACAGGCCTAACTATCTGTTAACAGTATTTTAAAACCTGGAAAATCCTGTGCAATAATCTTAATTCCACTCCTGAGCATGTGTGTGTGTGTATACATATATATTCCCCCCCAAGAAATGGAAAGCAGCCCATTCATCACTTTATTGTTCAGATTATATGGAATCTCATTTACCTTGGCTGATCAGACTTTTAAGGTGAGAGTTAATCCTTTAAAGTGGATGGCTCAATAGAGTGAGCCAATGGGGACAGCCAAGTAAATTTCAGCACTCTGGGAATGGAAAGGAAATTGCCAAGAAAACGTAATCCCCTGTAGATTTTCCTACCTGCAAGGCCAACCTAAGATTTGAAACCTATCCAGTTAATGGCAAGAAGCCCAGAAAAGTGAGGCACCTGACTCCCCTAAGCCAAGAATCTCTGGAATGGGAGAGACAGGTAAGCAATGAAAAAGAGCCTCATTCTAACAGCCCAGATGGCCAATGCCATCCCTGCCAAATGGCTCACCAGGTCTGACAAAGGGGGCAGGTGATGCAACAGACTAAGGCTGAAATGACTGTTCTAAATAGTACTGGAAAGTATGACAGGGATAGGGGAGGCAGACAGAAGCAGAAATAGCCAATTTATGGAAAAATTATTGTCATCTCCACCTGGCAGCATGTCCTTTCGACATCTGCCTTCCTAGGGCTCCTGGATTTTCTCAGCCCTGGCAAGTGGAGATCAGGTGCTTGGGCAGATGATCTACTTAGTTCCTGCTGGGATGGAGGCTGAGTTGCTGTGCTTTGTCAGTTTCACCCCCATGATTGATGGGGTGGTGGGAAAGTCACCATTCCATTGGCCCAAACACATTCTCTCCCTCCCATCAGAGAACCAATTCCGCAAACAAAAGTGGATGGCATTCAAGAGTTACAAAAGGTTGGGGAAAGAAGGGAAGTCACTGAAAATAAAGGGGATAGTTTGCAACACAGGACCTTCCCATAAAAAGTGTCAGTAGATATTAGTTCTGTTTTCCTTTCAGTCAGACTCTCTATCTGAGTGAGGTTATATATTCACTAATTTCTTTTTTGTAATCACCCCCTCTTTTCATCCCAATGCTCTTCACATTTCTATATACAGAAAACATGTCAGTATAGGTCTTTTTAAAGCAGAATCATGAAATACACCCTCTGCCCTATTTAGTCTAATCCACAAGAGAACTGGGAAGTTCCACGGAGTCTTGATCAGTTCAATTACCCAAGTTTATCTTAACAGACTAGTTAACAAAAGGCTTCCCTAAGAAAGGGTGAAAATTAATTAATTCATTAACTAATTAACTAATTAATTAATTGTTCTCCTGAAATGCTACTGTTGAGGAGTCTGGGCATAACATCTCTAGAAGCCCTTTAACCATAGGTGGACCATCCTTAGGAGTTTATATATCCCTTGATCCAGGAGTTCATTATCTAGAGCTTTTCTCTAAGAGGGTAAGCGGAGATGTGCACAAGAATGTATCAATTAGGATATTCATTGAAACACTAGATGCAACGTAACTTCCATTTTGATACTTCTTACATTAGCTATGATATATGGCAAGCTTCTAAAAAGATTCAACAATTAAAAGTAATAATGTCAACAAATATTAAATTAATACCATTATCAGCATGTTCTAAGTTATCTTGTGATAAAAACAACAAATTCTCAGGGTTCCTGGGTGGTGCAGTCACCAGGTTTCAGCTTGGGTAGTGATGTCAGGGGCATGAGACCGAGCCCCATGTCAGGCTCCATGCTTCAGCATGGAGTCTGCCTGGGATTCTCTCTCCCTTTCCCTCTGCCCCTCCTTGTATATAGTTCACATCACATGCCCTTGGTGGGCTTAATGGGAGTTTTGCTCCACTTTTCCTTACTGTGGGATAAACCTGAAGTAGGGTGAATAATGAGCCTCAATCGTATCCAGATCCAGATCTGTGGAATCTGTGAATGTTACCTTAATTGGAAAGGGGTCTTCCCTAGATGTGGTTACATTAAGGATCTTGGGATGGGGAGATTATCCTTGGATTATTCAGGTGGGCCCTAACTCTAATCACAAATATCCTTATAGGAGGGAGGAAAGGGAGATTTGATTCCCGGCAGGAGAAAAGAAGGCCATATGACAGAAGCAGAGGGAAGCAGAGTCAAAGCGAGAAGGAGGAAGTCAAGAAATGCAGCCATAGATGATGGAAAAGGCAAGGAAATGAGTTCTTCCTTAGGGTCTCCAGAAGGAGCACGGCCCTGCTGACATCTTGATTTTAGTCTTGTAATACTCATTTTCAATTTCTGGCCTGGAGAACTGTAAGAGAATAAATTTGTGTTGTTTAAAGCCACCAAGTTTGTGGTGATTTGTTGCAGTAGCAATGAAAACCTAATAGAGAGGTGAACAGAACAGGCACCATCTTGATCCTTGCCGGTACCACGGCAGAAAGGAAAAGAGCTTTGGTGGGTTATCCTCTGGAAAGTAAGTGTTCTTTCCCAGAAGTAACACAAGTTATTTCCACTAAAACTTCACTGGTCAAACTAAACTTATGGCCCCACCCAAACCTTAGGGCTCCAGGAACCCTACCATGTACCTGAAATTAGGAGAACTAGAAATATTTGGTTAGTAGTGCTAATGACTATTCACCACATTGAAAATATGGGTAATATATGGGGCGCCTGGGTGGCTCAGTCAGTTAAGTATCTGCCTTTGGCTCAGGTCATGATCCCCGGGATCATGCCCCACATCGAGCCCCAGCAGAGCAGGAACCCTACTTCTCCCTCTCCCCTGCTTGTGCTCTCTCTCTCTCTACTAAATAAATAAAATCTTAAAAAAAATTAAAAATGAAAATATGGGTAATAATAAGTAAAAATCAGGTTATAAATCATGTTCTAGAACAACTGTGCTACCAATATGGGAAAATAAATCAGGAATATGTACCTACACTTAAATATAAAAAAGAGCCTGGAATGAATACTGTAATTTTTTTCTGGAAAGTGACAGAATAGGTGACTTTTCTTTCTTTCCTTTTTAAAAATTTTTATTTTATTTTTTAATTTTTTATTATTTTAATTTTTTACTTTTTACTTCTCCTTTTTAAGTGTCATCGATGAGTATGTATTTTCATAAGAAGCAAGAAAATACACTTTCTCAAGTAGATTAGCAAGTATGTACTAGTATAATACTGTATAAACCTATACCTAATATTTATTTATTTACCTACTTATTTTTTTAAAATTTTATTTATTTATTTGAGAGATAGAGAGCACGAGAAAGAGCATGAGTGGCGGGGAGGAGCAGAGGGAGAGGGAGAAGCAGACTCCTTTCCGAGCAGGGAGCCTGATGCGGGACTCCATCCCAGGGCCCTGAGATCATGACCTGAGCCAAAGGCAGACACTTAACTGACTGAGCCCCTCAGGCACCCCTTAAACCTAATATTTAAAATATAATATTCATTTGTGAAAAATGTAAAGTCAGGAGTTGGAAAGTATCACAGTTTGAAGGGGTCTGAGAGGAAATTAAAGCCCAAAAGATGAAAAAATTTATCTAAGACATAAAATTATGTATATTAGACTCTGGGCAAAACTTTCAGCTTTCCTGATTTAAAAGGTAGTTTTTTTTTTGTTTGTTTGCTTTTGCTTTTTTTACCCCAATGCTAAATCCAATCTTTTGCTTATTTACTAAATTGATAATGTCACTTTTTTTTTTTTTCATTTCTCTTCTTACCCCTACAACTTCAATGATGATTTTTGGAATAACAGAATCTTAAAATATAACTATTTAATTTGTTTTGCCCCTTTTCATAAGGGGGATGCCAGGTTCCAGTAACCTAAGTCTTAGAAACAGCACACTGTCTTTTCACTAATGCATCCCAAGCACCAACCCACATGCCTAACTCAGATGTGTCTTTCAAATAATGACAATAATTTCAATCAAAAGAATAAGATGGTGGCTTCAGATATGGTGTCTATGGTATTAGAACTTGTAAGAAATGTTATATATATATATATATATATATGTCTTTATCCACAGTTCCTGGCTTACAGCTCCCCAAACCCTTGGAATTTCCTGAGCAATAGGAGCAATGAGACAATCTTTTGTTGGAATATCTGGTCTCTTGTCTGCAAGTCCTGAAATTGCTTCAGAACTATTAAGGTAACTTGGGTGTCTTGTTATTCTGAACAAGCTCTTTCCACCACACCTGGATTTATGTTAATGAAGGTGATTTTTGCAAAGCTCCTACGAATGAGGGCTGGTTGCCAGGAGAACCAACCATGAATGGAGGGTTGGAACTTCTAGTCCCACCCTCTGATTCAGGGGATGGGAGAGGGGCTGGAGGTTCAGTCACTCACCAATGGCAATTTTTTTAATCAGTCACATCTACATAAGAAAGCCTCCATAAAAACCCAAAAGGAGGGCTTTCAGAGAGTTTCCACATTGGGGAGCCAGACACCTTCACAGACCACCATGCTGAGACCCAAGCTCCTCAAGGACGGAAACCCCTTTGTTCAGGATCTCACCCTAGGTACCTCCATGTGTCTGTTGATTTGTGTTCTTTAATATCTTTTGTAATAAACTGGCCATCTATGGTCCCTCTAGCAAATTCATTGAACCCAGGAAAGGGGTCAAGGGAACCTCCATTTTATAGCTGGTCAGTCAGAAGCACAAGTGACAACCTGAGCTTATGACTGGCCTCTGTAGTGGAGAAGTGGCCTTCTGGGACTGAGCCCTTTACCTATGGAATGTGATTCTGTCTTTGGGCAGGTAGTGTCAGAATTGAGCTGAATTCTCAGACACGCTGCTTGTTGCTGAGTGGAAACCTACACATACACACACACACACACACACACACACACACACTGGAGTTAGGTCCAGGAACCTAACTTAGTGTTCTTCTTGTGAATTCACATGTATTAGTTTGCTAGTGCTGCCACAACAAAGTACCACAGACTGGATGGCTTAATCAACAGAAACATTTTCTCACAATTCTGGAGGCTAGAAATCCAAGATCAAGGTATTAGAAGGGTTGGTTTTTCCTAAGGCCCCTCTCCTTAGTCTATCTTCTTTCTGTGTCTTCACATAGTTTTCCCTTTGTTTGTATCTGTGTCTTAATCTTTTTTTTTTTAAGATTTATGTATTTATTTGAGAGAGTGAATGCACGCGCACACACGCGGGTTGGGGGAGGGGCAGAGGGAGAGACTTCTTTAAGCACACTCCCCACTGAGCACAGAGCCCAAAGCAGGGAACCCATGAAATCATGACCTCAGCTGAAACCAAGAATTAGACACTCAACTGATGGAGCCACCCAGGCGCCCCTTAATCTTCTCTTCTTATAAGGATTCCAGTCATACTGGATTAGTGCCCAGTGTAATAGCCTCATTTTAATGTAATTATCTCTTTAAAGATCTTATCTCCAAATATAGTCGCATTCTGAGACACTGAGGGTTAGGACTTTAACATACACATTTTTGGGGATACAACTGAGCTCATAAGATCAGGTTTTTAAGGAACAGTTTACTGACATAGTAGGAGCCTCTGTCTTTTGAAACTGATGGAAATGCTACAACTAAGAGAGAAATTGCTGTTCGGCAGAGTTAAGTATTATTTGGCCTAGCCTTTAAACTTATCCTTGGAGACCAAAATCATCTTGGAAGAAGAGACATAGGTGTGTATTTAAATTTATAAACATGTTCTGCAGGCCTCTTCTTTCTGTAAGAGATCCGCATACAAGCACATCGATATTCCTGGTGCCTCTACTTCAACACATTCGTAGAAGGCAGAAGCTTCCAGGAGAATGGCAATTTACCTCCCTCCCTGCTGTAACACACAGCAGGTGTTAATTACTTTGTTATTTCAATTGATCAAAATGCCCCTAATGCCACAATGACTCTGGGCACACTTAGCGATGCTATTCCCCCCCCAACACACACCATTTATTTAAAAAGCCTGCTTCGAGCATCTATTTGTTCAGCCAACAATCTATGTTCCAAATTGTTATTGCCTAATTCTTACCAGAATATGAAATGAATTCCCAAAGTTGACCCTCAGACACAGATTTCAGACACTAATTGCAGTGAGAATATAAGGAGGAGCTAATGTTTATTTTACCACAGGACAAAAATCATATCCTTTGAGTCCCTAAAACTCACCCCCGTACAAACTGGGGCCATTTTACCCAGTCCATGGGAAAAGGGCTCCAATTTCCAAAGTAGCATGCGTGGGTGCACGGGCGTCAGCGCGTGTGTGCATGTGTGTTTGTGTATGTGTCTCCTGTTCAAATGCTTACAAAATACAGCTAAGTTGGGGCCTCTTGAGCTTTTTGTGATTTAAATGCATTAAACATCGGTTCATGGAGCCAGCCACTCAGTGTAATGGGGGAGGCCGTTGCTCTTGCTTCTTCTATCCACTAAACAAAACGTTTCTGGTTTGATATTTTATCCACTTTAATCTTAGGAAAGATCAAAAGAAACTATGAACATTCTATTCAAGTCCTTTGCATATAAAGCAATTAAATTTCAAGTAAAAAATGAAGAAGGTCATCCTAGAAGTAGTGAGTCTAGGTTTGCATTATCTTCCCCCTGACTCTGTGACACCTAACAAGTCCTGATGCCACTCAGAGCCTCGGCTGTCTCATCTGCCCAATGGCCATCAGATACCACCTGACATCAACATAATGCTTTATAGCTTAGGAAACACAATGAACATTTGATGCTTATAGCTAAATCAGCACCAGAGACAGGAAAAGTTGACAAAGACGATCATTTACTATATGAAGATCCTGAGGCTCAGAAAAATGAATTGCTCATGGTTACAGAGCCAACGAGTATGGAAACAGTACTCATTTTCTAAAGGTAGAAGGCTAAAAAGCCACACGCACTTTTGGTATCTCCTTCTGCTGCATAATCTGCCATTTTATTAAAAAATTAAGCCAACTTTTAGAAAGTTTGCAATAACCCAGCAAAAAATACTCAAGCCAAATACCATTTACTCATACTAAAGAGATCCAAGGATAACATAAATAATTTATATCTCTAGACAATACAAATCCTATTTTGCTTCTACATAATTTCATTTGAACAAACAAAATAATATGTGTGAAATCATCTGCAGTGTCTAGTTTATATTAGGTACTCAATATATGTTGGCTGAATCGAAAACTATTAAACCTATTTTTTTCTCATAGGTTTTTTTATTTTTATGGGTTTTTTGTTTTGTTCTTGTCGATGTTTTCCTCCAGAACTGTTCTTCTTTTATCATGCTCCATGAATCATGCTTGAGGATACATCAGATCCCAGGAATGGAAACAGTTTTTGGTGGAACCCATTTTTAGGACCAGGACAAGAAATAGCTTTTCCAGAGCTATGTCTGGAACATTCTCTATTTTTAAGAAACCTTACTGAAAACCTAGAGATCAATCGCGGGTTTCAGAATGAGTAGATACTATATGAGTGGTAGCCTTAAATGAATTATCTTACCACATCTCATTGCTTTTGGCCTTAATATATTAGGTTCTATTACTCCATATACTGCTTTTACGGTTATTCCTAAGTAGCTTTATGTGCTTTCTTATAAGGAATTTTAAGACAGGATCCATTAATTCCTGCGTTTTTCTTTATTTCCCACTAAAGCATGTGACAAGGGGGAGAGCAACCGGCGATATAAAGAAAGAAAGTGGGCTTTGTAGTTAGAAGACTTGAAGTACTTTAAGTACTGGACCCTCAAATTTTCAAGTATGTGACCACAGCAATTCATATAGCCATGAACCTCTGATTCTGTTTCCAAAAATAAGGATGTTGACTAAAATAATTCACAGGATTTTGACTCATTTGTAATCCAATGAGTCAAAGTGGATAAAAGAGATCTATAATGGTACAAGAACTATACAAATATAAGTTCCTATATGAAAAAACCTTAAATGTTTCATCTTTGAAACTGTGTATTTCGGGGGAGGTGCTCAAATATGTTATATTTCAAAGCATCCTTTGCAGTTTCATGTGTCCATTTAACTGAGTTATAACCAATGGGATGGGCAGAAAGTGACACACATTACTTTCAGGTCTAACTCATAAGAAATTACCCATACAGATTCTCTCTCTCTCTCTCTCTCTCTCTCCATGTCAGCTGATTAGATGTTAATGCCCAGAGTAGGCCTGGAAACTATGTATTGAAAAATGGTAGAGCCTTCAACAGCCTGGGTGCCTGAATAACCTCATGGAACAGAGTCCCCATTCCATCCTGCTACCAACTGACTTTACGTAAGTAGCAATTAAATCTCTACTGTGTTAATTCATGGATGATTTTTAGTTTATTTGGTCCAGCAGCTATCATAGCTCTAACCAATAAGGTATTATTACTAAATGTTAGCCAATATTATTTTATTCCAGTATTTGTGGTTATTTTCAGCTTTTCTGTGTTGGCAGCACACTTTCAAATACTAGAACTTTTAGTAGCACACTTGAAAGAATTAAATTCGGAGTTTGTGAAACCCAAGAGATACACACAGGGAATCCGATGTGGGACTGGCAGCTCCAGCAGTGTTGGTTACTTCAAGGCATGGACCACAAACTCCAGCAGAGGTGATCAGCAAGGCTCTCCTAATTCATTCCATACCACACTGATCAAAAGATTATCTCCAGCATCCTCTCAGCTCTGCCAAGCAGTTTTAGTTTGCAATTGCTTTCATATTTTCTTTGAGCCTCTATCTTTTATCTTTTATCATATTTTTGTGCCTGTTTCTTTTATCTTGAACACTTAACTTATGGCTCCTAATTCATGTTTATCACTCTATAGTTCCTTGTACAGGATGTGAACAAACTAGGAGTTCAACAAAGGTTGATCTGTTATCTTCTGATGTGAATATAATAAGCATTGCCACCCCGTGGCACCCAAGCCATGGTTTTCAAAAGCACATTCATGTACCTAACCCACCATAACTGTGAAACCAGAGCGGCAAGATTCCCATGTACAGATGGGGGAACATGAGCTCAGAGAGATCAATTACATTTTTATGTTTCCATGACAAATAAGTGGCAAGTCTGAAACTAGCTCTACTCTTTCCTAATTTTCAGTCTAGTGTTCATTCTACTGAATCACACATGGTAACTACATCATTCCAGTGCTGATAGAGATAGTCTTTATCCTGAAGGGGCCACAGTGCCCTACCTCAAAAATAGAAATGGTCAATGAAAGTGACAGCTAAGGCTTTTGCCCCTAAGGGCCTATTTTGAACATTTTTTGAATGAGCACTATTTCTTAATAAGCCAGATTTTCTGGAGTAAGTTGATGAAACAACTGCAATAGTTTGCCATAATGGGTTGGGCTATTGTGTTTGCTTGTGTCACAACCTTCTAACTCAGATGTTTAAATGAGACTTCATATATGTATAGAAAGGCTACTGGAAGGGCACTTGGCTGGCTCAGTCAGTTAAGTGTCTGACTCTTGGTTTCAGCTCAGGTCATGATCTCATGGGTTGTGAGATCAAGCCCTGCATCAGGCTCCATGCTCAGTGCGGAGTCCGCTTGAGATTCTCTCCCTTCCCCTCTACCCCTCCTCATGTTCTCTTTCTCTCTCTTTCTCTAAAATAAATAAATAAATAAATCTTAGAAAGAAAAGCTATTGGAATCGGTTCCAAACTGAAAAGATAAAGATGGAGGGGGTGGTCCTCCCTGAGATAACTTGGAGTACTAAAGAGATTACAGGAACATCAATAAGACTTGGCAGAGAATGCTAGCTAGCTAACCAAAACTTGTTGGCCCTCCTCTGGTCCTAAAACTAGACTCTATCTCACAAGTCTGCCATGTAGTTAGATGTGTTCATATGAATTAGGACTCTCAAATGTAAGCAAGAATGGTATGTGCCACTTCTAGCTCTGATCCATAAAAAAACACTGATTGCGGACAACCATGAATTTTTCTCATAGGAGTAGCCACAAGATGGAAGGAGCTTGGATCCATGTATAATCACATTTATGTCAACATGACTACTTCTATGTCTGGGTTTTTTTGTTACTTAAACCTAGCCTAGCCTAACTAATACAAGTGGTCAACAGAAGTATGTAAAGTAGAATTGAAGACAGGAAACAAACAAATAGCAAAATACTGACATCCTTCTGAAAGGAAATACTTGGTCCTTGTAAAAGAGCAAGCCACAGAAAGAATAATTTTCAAAAGAAAATTGGTTGATAAAAATATAGCATCATTTCAGGAAATTCCTGTTATTCATTTATTTGAAGGATAAAATACTACCATTTATTATCCAGGCAAAGGGCTGATTTTAAAGACAAAAGAAAAAAGAGATTGAAGTTTTATTTCCTTCCTAAATATCTCAACATTTGGTCTAAATAAGCATCTATATTGAAGTATACAAGGTATTCTCCAAAAGTAATTATCATGACTTCTTATGACTAATTTGGGAGATTAATAATGATTTATGACATCTCTAAAAGGAAGAGAGTTGGTTACAGTTTGAATTAGATGACACTGACTATCAGATCTACCACAACTACTTTGTTTTGTGAACACTCTAGCTAGCTAGCTACCCACCTGTTAGGGGCTCCGAAATCAGACTACTTGTGTTACCATTCAAACTATGTCACTCATTAGCTGTATGACTTTGGATAAGCTGTGTAACCTCTCTGTTTTTGTTTTTTGTTTTTTTGTTTTTAATCTACTGTGAGATTAAAGGAGTTTGTGCATGTAATCACCACGCAAGTGCACGGCTCAGCTCTCCCACGGCAGGAAGCAGATTGACTGATGGCCCCAGGTGCTGACTTCCTGGATTCACCCCTGTGTTCAACAAAGGTATGAAGGCAAACCCAATTCCTACGAGAAGAGGAAGACCTTTAATGGGGGAAATTTGGTGTAAGAACCCCTCTCAAAGTTCCTGGCTGGATCTTTCTTTGGACTGCCTTAGAGATTGAGACACTGCTCCCGAGTCTCCTGTATCACTGACTAAAGGTTCTTCCTGTTTTCTTTGGCTCCCTTCCCTTTATCCTTCACAGCTGTTTTCTCAATAAATCTCGTGCCTTGTCTAATCCCATCTTGGAGGGTCTGCAGTAACACAAAGCATGTGAAGAGCTTAGCCCAGAGTAAGTGCTTGATTCATGTTGTCTATTATTATTCATATTCTTTATGTTCTTAAAATAGGAGATTCCATAAGCACAATGGTAAAGTGGCAACCTTTGGGGGTAGGGAGGATTCAGAATATACATTCAAGATTGGGCGAAAACATGTACAGTTCTAGTAAATCTCACATCATAGAGAATATTATGATATTGTCACTTAAAAACCCTACGAAATATAAGCAACAGCAACAACAACAAAAATACAAGGGCTGATTTATAATCCATGGTTGGGATTAAGTTTTTTAAATTTGCTTATATAAATTTAAAATCCTAATTTTAGCGATGTGGAGAAAAAAATATTGAAGGATTGAAGGAACAAGAAGTCTGGTTTATCACTTATTGAACATTTGAATTTTAAAAGATGTACACAAATCAGCTCTTTCCCATACTTTTTGTAGGTTCTGAGAAAAGAGACAAGATGAAAATGGTGTAATGAAATAATATATTTCTTATGTAAACAACAAAAAAACCACAGAGTATGTTTTTCCATTTGCAAATTCTTAATGGCAGGCAGTCACTCCTGTATTTACTGAATGCTGACCTCAGGCACAAGTCTAAAGCTACATATTTTTGGGGAAAAGTCAAAGAATGCAGGGTTATGGTCTCTGTCTTTGGGCTATTGAAGCCTCAAATGAATCTACACATGAGATATTTTATTAATGAATGGTAATAAGTTCAACCCATGTACAGAGGTGCTATAAAAACCTGGATAAGAAGACTAGCTCAACAGCAAAAACAGTAACAATGATTAGTACTATTTCTTGAATACTTACCACGTGTCTAGCATTTTATGGACGTTAGACCATTAAATCCTCTCTACATTACTGTGGAGTCTTCTATGTTTTATGAGTTAGAAATCTGAGACATACACTGAATAGGAGACCCAGGATCTTAGCTTGGGTTTAAAGGGGTCAGGGTCTTGATTCTTAACCAGTGAGGGTCCACAGTGGATGCAGCCTGTAATCCAATAAAAATGACTTTTCAGGAAAGACTATTTTAAGGGAGACAAATTTTGAACAGTTAGCATATGTTGTAGCTTTCACAGAAGGCGACAGAGAAGCAAGTATTCCACGAGTGGACTAGAGAAGCAAGAACAAAGACATACAGGGGGCGCCTGGGTGGCTCAGTTGGTTGGGTGACTGCCTTCGGCTCAGGTCATGATCCTGGAGTCCCGGGATCGAGCCCCGCATTGGGCTCCCCGCTCGGTGGGGAGTCTGCTTCTCCCTCTGGCCTTCTTCCCTCTCGTGCTCTCTGTCTCTCATTTTCTCTTTCTCTCAAATAAATAAATAAAAAATCTTTAAGAAGAAAAGGACAAAGACATACAATGGAAAGGGAGCAAACCATGTGTACAAGAGAGGAAAAGAGGCTGGCCTATCAGTGTTAGGAGCTTTGCCAGGTGAACAAGGGGAGGGATGAGGCAGCAGAGGCAGAGGGAAGTAGACAGTTGATACTGACACCTGCTGTGGAAGGAACCCCGTTCTGGCAGTGGTGGGTCCTGCTGTGGTTGATTTCCTGGGCCTAGAGTCAGGGCATGAGGGTCTGGTTTAGGGGCAAAACTCTGGAAACGGAAAGCATGGCGTGAAGCAGGAAAAAAAAAATTACAGAGGAAGCAGTAGGCATAGCTGGGTGGGTGACGTCATGCAAACAACACACGAGGAAAGAAGTCGGCACCTGTCTATGGCCATGCACTGGTTCCATGCCAAACAGGGACATCATAACACTGGGGGATTCAGGAAATGTGGCCTATGACCCAGGCAGTAACTACAGCCCCCCACAGCCCTGCTTTCACCGTCTGTCAAAACTCTGGGTGAGTTCTCTACAGCCCTGCCTAGGAACAGGAGGCTAGGACCCCACCCAGGTGTGGCATTGCTGGACTCGGTGAGGACAGCATGAAAGGGGTCTCTGTTCAAGTCAGAGCTGACCAGAATGCAACAATCAGGCATCCACAAAGTCTGCCAGGGGAGTTTTGGAATCACCCCTAACCCCATCTTTTTCCACACCAATAGCTAATCCCCCATGAAAAATGCCGGAGCGGCAGCTACCTTCTCCTGGGGCATCACTGTGTTTTTCTGAGGCTCAAGTGGGCCCAGCACTAGCAGCTAACAGTCGGCGGCGAAGTACACAGCTACCACGCCACAGGGCTGGCTAATCAGTGCTATTATGCTGTAGAAAGCTTCACTGATGTGCCTCTTAAAATTTTACCACTGACACACCTACCTTCTGACACCGTACAATTAGCCCTGCGTTCTTGGAGCCCATGGTAGCTGTAATATTACCATATCAGAGAAATCATTATTTGAGATTCAGAGCAGCCCGTGTACATGCAGAGTTCCTATGCCCTTCTAGGGCAAAGGATTGAGGCTGTTATTCTTTATATTGTCGAAAAGTGTTAATTTTCCAGAGCATTTTCTCTTAAGAAAACCACTGTGCTATATTGTCATCTGATTCATTACGATTAACCCCACTGAGAAATGTTACTCCTTCTCTAGACTAGGAAGTAGGACCTTGCTGAGCATTTCCTTGTGTGTATGACTGGAGAAGAATTATCTGTTTGGGGAGCTCTGTGACATTTCAGTCCACCAGATAATCCATGATCTCTCCATGGGTTTTACATACTCTATGTCTCACCCCCAGTCCAGAGTACCCCACTCCCTGCCACACACACAGACATACCCAGACCTGCAGCAGACACAAAGACATGCAGGACAGACACACAGACACACATGCACACAAACACTCATGTACACAGGAGTCGGACTCAAATCTAATTTAAAAATAGGACAGACCAAGACAAGGTAAACGTCCAGAGAAAAACGATGCTTTAAGATTTCTCAAGCATGCAAAGCAGGCAAGGAAATGGGTGTAAGTACTTTGAATGGCATTCTAATATTTAAAAAAAAAAAACAGGCTCATGATCTACCATGTACAAATGTACTTTTGAACAATGACGACAGAGCATTAAAACTGGATTCTTAGAATATTCAGATATATATATAATTGTCAGGGGCATGGAAAACAGCCAGTGGCCAGGGGAGCTGGGACGAGGGCTTTTTTGAGCTTTTTCTAAACCACTGTGCTTCTTCTGGAGTGATGCTTTGTGGAGGAGGAGGAGGAAATGTGTTCAGGGAGCCCTATTTACACACCACCTATTCGGAGATGTGATGCAAATTTGCTGGTGAGGGGCATTAGGGAGGCACAGGCAGGGGATTAAAGGCTTTAGGATAAAGTAAAATATTCCCTCTGGTGCTGGTTTTATAACTAGGGAATAAGAAAGTCTCCACCTTCCTCCAAATCTGTTTTTATCCATCTGTAGTCTCAGGAACTGAGACAGCTCTCCTGCTGCAACTTAAAAAAAGCTGAACCTTAGATACCAAAACATTTGATAGCTCTTCTTGCTACTGTTTTTTTGGAGGTAGTTAGGCTCCCTATTTTTCTTCTACTTTATCGCCTGTTCTGAAATCTGGGCCATTTCTTGGGAAGTGCCAAGAGAAAACAGTTTTTGCTGAATTTCCAGCCGGAACTTTGAGGAATTAAAATGTCCCAGTATGCCAGTACTTGTACTATTTCTAGTCATGTTTTGAATCAGATTTAAGTAAGAAAATGGAATTTCAAATTCCAGTAAAAAAAAAAGAAAAAAAAGGCATCTTTACCTTGAAAATACTTTGAAGACTTTCCAAATACTTACCCCTTTGTTTGGGGTGGGAGGTGGTGGCTCACTGAATATTTCCTATTACAGAAATGTTGGAAATAGATGTGTCCTCTATTTAAGCACTGCTTCAGAAGTCAGACCAGCGGCTTCCATGATGTATTAGAGTATCTTTATAGCACAGAAAATGTCCTTTTCTATTATTATACCACAGATTCCCTCAATGTATAGGTAAACAGACTTGAAGAAAATGATTGAATGCAAAGACCTGAAATCAATGTCAGCACATCTTCTAATGAGCTATAACCACAATGAGCTGATTTCCCGATGAGACCACCTGCTCCAAGCAGACAGATGGTGGCCCGATGGGGGTCATGGCTCCCCTTGTAACGAAGGCTGGAGTCCCATACGTGCACAGTTTTGGCAGGAAGAAAGAGACCAAGACATTGACACTTCACAGAATAGAGCAGTGACTTTGTTAAAGAAATGTCAGCACTCTCGGCTCCCTGACTCCCTCTATTTCCTATCATTTTACTGGGTTGGGCAGCCTCATCCTTCCTGAAGAGCCTTGCACTTAGAAGAATAGCTTGAGAAATTAGCATTCTCGGAGGCTCAGCAATCATGCAGATGGAATAAGCTGAATATGTTGAGTGACAAAAATAAAACTCAGGGCAGAGCTTCTATTTGGATTCACACTCCCTTAATCGCAGCCCTACAGCAGTGTTAGATTTGATGATTGAAGATAGCAGTGAAAAGGGGCACAAAGAAGGGACACCAAGTAAGAGGTTGGATGTGGAAGAAAGCAGCACATTGGATAGGAATTCTGTTTTTAGGACAGCGTATGTATGAGCTATACTATGAGGAGATCCTTAGGGAGATACACTAAAGGAAGAAAATTTGTAACTTTAGTTGATTAAAAGTGTGTTCTGTCTTCTAGTAAACAAATTAACAAAATACACATTAAAATGTGACTACAGAAGGTGGTAAAGTAGATTACCTCTTTGTTCTATATAAAATAAAGCTTTATTTTTATTTTTTTATTTTTATTTTTTTAAATGTGTCTTTATTTTTATATTAATGTTTGAGTTTTAAAGACTTTAAAATCCCTTTTCATTTCTTCTGGAAGCCATGTTTTCCATTGTTAGAAAAAATTTTGATTGCATTTATTATGTAAACAAGAGATAGATAAATTTCATTCATTCAATCATCTCTCCACCATGGAGCACTATCTTGCAGGCCATTTAGAATTCATTATTGGTTCCCACCAACTAAATGCCCTGAGCATTCCCTAGTCATAGTGACAACCAAAAAACCAAAAACAAACACACAAAAAAGCCCAAAACAAAAACTACTCATTTCTCAACATTCTAAAGGAGGAAGAGTAACCACCACCACCATTCCCCCCATCCTAGGTTGAGAAGTCTTAAAAAGGAGGCTACAGACGTAAAACAAAAAATATGATTCCGCACTCCAAAAAATGAACAGTCTGAGGGAAAAGAAATACGCCAAGTCTAATCATTTATTGATGTATCGCCACTCAGTCCTGTCATTTAGATTGTGATAATCAGCTTAGAGCACAGCTCTTCTCTTTCCTGAGCTCAGCCTGGAGCTGTGCTCCCAGAGCCTTGGTGTGACAAGGAGGGTATGTGGCAGACAGCTGGGTGGCAGAGGCCCCCTTATGAAACTGACTATGCTAGTCTGGCTGGTTCCATCTGGTGCTGGTGGCCTCTGCTGTAGGAACTGTCTCTAGATAGGTGGTATGTGTCTGATTTGGGGGACCAGCTGTTCACCTTCACTGTGTATCTCCATTGCTGAGGAACTCCTCCTCAGAGAAACAGCATTAACTCCCTTTGGCCCTGCAGCAGCTCATATTCCTGGTCTGTTGTCCAGGTTGGGCTCACCATCTTTGATAGAGCAGTCATCTGAGCTCCCTATAGCTCACGTTCTTCTGTACCCCTGGGTTCCCCCATATGGAGCCATAGGAACAGATGAGGCCCTCTTGTTCACTCTTGGAGGACCAGAAAGTACTGGAATGGGGTGAGGAGTATCCTCATGGCCTTCCCAGATCCAAAATATGACAGTTACTTCAAGCGCTGTGTCATGGGATGCTAAAGTAGATCTTCATTCAGAAGTCTGTGGATCAGAAAAGGGGTGACCCTGTATGTACAAGTATACTCCTCACCTTCAGGACACATATGTCAAGCACTGAAGAGGCACAAAAAGGTCTGAATGAGACAACTGGACATACTCCTGGACTCCTTGAAGTCTTTCCAATGAATCCCTGCTCGGGAAGCAGTACCAAGGGGAGTCTGAAGGTTCTACGGCTCGGCAAACATTCATCCAGGGGAGAAGCTCTCAGGGTCTCTATATTGACACATAATAATCAGAAAAACTCCACTGATGATGATCCTAACATTCACTGTTTGCCTAACAGGATGTCCAGAGGCCAGTGGACTCAAAATATCATCAAGCAACTAGATATCTTTTATCATTATTTTTCTTATACATTTTACTTTTGTACTTATGATGATTACCCAAGTTGCAAGACTCAGGATTAGGCACTGTGTTCGTACACAATAGCGTCCATTTGAAATGGTCTGCAACAGAAAGGGACCAAAGGACCTTCTTGTGCAGTGTTCACTTTTGTCAGGAAGCCCCTGAGTCCCATCAAGGACTTACAGTCACATGACTAAGTCACATGACTGACCACACCTGGACTCATCACTGGCAAAGGGGAAAGAAATGACGAACTGGCCCAGAACCATCATGATTCATACTCAGGGGATGAGTATGAAACCAAAAAAACTTAAGCAAAACCAGGATAGGATGGTTTTAGATAGCAAAAAGGGGGTGTGTGTTGGGGAAGCACCAGAAGAGAAGTCAGCCACATTTTCTTCTTTTAGATATGCCTGAACATCATAAGGGATCCTCTTGGACTTCCCTTAACTTGGCTTTAGGGAGAGAAAAGGGAATATCCAGGAGGAAAAAAAAAATTTTTTTTTGTATGCTCTAAAAATTCTAATTATTTCCCCCCTCTTCGCAGGGTTCTTCTTCTGTTGGCTGGGAAGTTGGGTAGTTTGGTTATGGAGCTGTCCTCCCAACTTGTAGCAACAACTGTGGGAAAATGCCTGATCCTGAATGAGAACCAATTCTTGGAGGTCCTCTGAATTTAAAGTGCAGGGCACCCTGGTCCTTTTTAGTGTCTTAGCAGAAATTTTCTACACAGTGGGAAATTCTGACAGAATATCCTATTGGACTTGAGAATGCTATGAAAATATCAATTGCTTTGTGGAAACACGAAGTTGAGTGTGGCACAGACAAACGCTATGCACAAGTGATGGGACGGAGTGCTACAAGCTGGGAGTAAATAGTACAAGGACTAAACTTCATCCCCTATAAAACAACCTAAAACCTCTTGGAGGAGAGGATGACTCCGGGGCTAGGGTAGGAAATACACAAGATGAGCCTGGAGTGCTTTGTCAGGCCAGAAAATCCGAAGAAACTTCCTGCCAAAAAGAGCTCCAAATGGCCAAAGATGGAACAATTCAAACAGTAAGACAAATTACACAGTATTAGATTATAACCCAAGGTATGAGACAAATATATGTGAAGAATTATAAATAGTATTTGTAGATATTTCCCCCTCTAGGAGATAGAGTTTTTAAAAAACTCCCAACCTTTTTGAGTATGGGCAATTTCACTTCCAAATAGAGTATGGAAGGGAAAAACAAAAGAGTGACTTCCCAGGAAGAAAGCTTTCTAACACTACCTTGACCGAGTCACCAAGGTTAACGGAGTCATTTTGATATCACGTACTCCTATGATGTATGACGTGATGAGAGAGAGACTTCATCTCTGTAATGCTTTCCCCCAAAACTATCACCCCAATGTAATCATGAGGGAACCATCAGCTAAACCCAAACTAAGGGGCATTCCAGAAAATACCTAACTAGCACTCAAAAACTATCAAGTTCAGGACAAATTAGAAAGACTGAGAAACTGTCATAGACCAGAAATGACTAGGGAAACAGGATGATGCAGTGTAGTGTAGTATCCTGGGGGTGAATCCGGGAATTATTTTCACCTAATGGATGACATTAGGTGAAAACTAGCACAATCTGAATAAAATAAGGAGTTTGGTTAAGAGTCATGTACCAACGTTGGCTTCCTCGTTCTGTTAACTATACCATGGTAACATAAGATGTTTACCTTAGGGCAAATTGGGCGAGGGGGTCTATGAGAACTTGTACTATCATCGCAATTTTTATGTAAGTCTAAACTTATTCCAAAATAAAAATCTCTTTAAAAGAAATCAAGAAGAGATTGGAACAAAGTTTGGCTCAACAGCAGACTAATGGCTTTTTCAAAAAATATTTTATATGTCATCTATGAGATACTGAAAGAATTTCACTGGAGGAGAAACACGGTCAGGTTTTTATTCCAGGAAGATTAAACTGGAAGCATTGTGGAGTAGAGGCAGGGGACAGGGGGCAAAACGCAGGAAGATGGGATGACTTTAAATACAGAATGCTGTGCCAGAGTCTCGTGCATGCGTCTGCGTGTGAATGTGTGTATACCTGCATGGCAGGCAGACTCGGAAAAAAGACATTTCTTGCCAAATGCTGGAAAGGGAAGTATATACATTTTATAATAAAAACGAGACATAGATCATTGTTTCTATTTTGTTGCATTAGCTCCAATAGGCTCCTTTCGGTTGTTTTAATGCTATTTAAAGAAACAAACAAAAGAAAAGCATTTGAAAATAACACTGTAGATTTTGGATGAAAAAAACCCCCTAAATTCTGGTACTTTATCAGCTCTTAGTTATGTAATCTTGGTCTAATCACTTCAATAGGACCATTTCTAAATGGTTTTCCCATTTCTAAAACAAGAAGGTTGAAATAGAATGCCTTTGATTTCCAAGATACCTATCAGAGATGTTGCAATGAAATTACTACATTTGGAAGATTATTGGATTAGAAGATGATTAATCTAAAGAGAGAATTAATACTTGTTGAGTGCTTACTAGTCTAAAAATATTTTTTATCATTAATGATTTTTTTTAATCCTGTGAAGGTAACATTGGCCTAAAGCACATAAAATGGCTTGATTAATGAGAATTCATTTCAAACTTTGCCGTTTTATAAAACTTCTATGAATTTCAACATGAAGATCCATGATTTCAGCATTTCCAAGCCACAAAACTTGTTTTGTAGCTATGGAAGTGTTTGCAGTTTTAAAATTGTTCATAAAAATAATTTTTATGCTTTAAGACTTCTGAAAAAGAAATCAACCATGAACATGTTAGACAGCCTGTTCTACAATGGATGTTCGCTGATCAAAAACAGCCAAAATGTTGAAATTTTATAAGCCTGCGTTACAATTTTTTTGTGAACTATTACTAACAGAAGTAGGACATTTATTCTGGTAAGGCAAAAGTGAAGAATTTAGCACTTTTAAGAAAATTGCCAAGCTGGGAAATTTGATATGATTTCACTGGGACAGGACACCAAGTAAATAAGATTTATGCATCATTTAATTACATGTGTTTATTTTTTTTCCTGAGGAAGGCTGAAGCAAACATGTTAATCATGGCATTTACACTTCTATGACACATCTATTTCCTATTGCTTCCAGTTCCTAAATTATTTCAGATTAGAGTTTCTTTGACATTAAAAAATCGCCTCTCTTGGAATTAAAAAAACAGACCGAGTCGAGTTTACCTTTTAAAATATATAGTGTGGCACTGATGAAGCTCTTGGCAATTTCTATCATATGTGCACAACAGAATTCTTCCTCACAATGTATAACACTTAAAGTCACATCAGAAATCTTACTATGGATCCTTTAAAATAAAAACTCATTATTAGCAGAGGACAGATAAATAAACGTGACTGCAACTGAGTTTAATTATATTCTAGGGTCATAAAGGACGCCTTCAAAAGCAACAGCAAGAAAATCTTTGCAAGACGCAGATTGTGGCTCTGTAAATAATTTCCATTCTCTGAAGAAATTATTGAAGGGAAGGAGTGCCTTATATTGGCCTTGCCTTATAAATTAGAGTTATAAATCCAACTCTGATCTGTCAGAAACTGCTGAAGCTCGTTTCTTTACTCAGCATTTATTTGGCTCTGTTTCAATTTATGCCATTACTGAATAGCTTCCTCACTTTTAATTTCATGAAATTTAGAATGTTGAAAACCCACATCAGGCATGAAAGAGAAAAAAAAATGATGTATGATTACAAACATAACTCAGCAGAACACACTAAAATTTACATATGCTCTGAAAAGGGAACCTGATATTGGAATGACTTATTCTGACAGTTTTAGAGAAAGATAGAAGGGAATGGACATCTTAATTGGGGCATACCCTCATGCCCCGTTTTAAATGAGCATTACATAAATATCCCCATAGTTTCAATTTTGCAGTAACACATTGCTTTTACCCAGCTTTCAGAGCCTTGATTCTTAATTGCATCCCATTCCTTCTATTACACCAATACTTACTTTTCAACTATTTTGAGAATCTTCCAGGTGTTAATCAAACAAGAAGGGAGCTGCTGTCTCTGCAAGATCCATCTCTATGTGTTCCTATCGTGTCTCTTAGTCACTGGGGCAGCCTTGACTTTTACTTTTGTATCCATGACCCATATGATAAATGCCACCTGAATGGTAACAAGAAAGGAAAGAATAAATGGAACACAATATTAAAGAAGCATTTTAAAGGCATCTCAAAAGCCCAAGCAACACTTTTTCTTTTTTTTTTCTTCTATGTAATACCAGAACTCACAGTCCTTGATCTTCCAGCCTGTTATTTCAGACCAGTGAGCCATGCTGCCTCTCTGAATAAATGGACAGACTCAGAAATGCCTTTACAGTGCGGGATGACTTTGGAAAATACATTGCATCTAGAACAGAGAAGCAATGGTGCCCTTCTAATTGATCTTGTTACCACCACTCCTTAAATCTGAGGTCCACTGCTTTCCTACCATTGAAAGACTAGGCAAAATCCACTTCTATGACTGGTAGAGCACAAAGATACAGCTGGTTTCAAAAATAAAACATAAAATTCCTGATCTGATTTATACACAGAGCCTGAGTGTATAAGAAAGTTTCATTTCAAAATTAATGCATGAGTGCTTCAGAAGATTTTCAGATGATTGAGAATGAAAGTCACTTGTAAATATGAGAAAAGAAGAAATCGGCAAAAAGCAATAGCACTGGCATATAATTATTTTAAATATTAAAAGATATTTGGCAAATACAGCCAGGTGTACAAGCCTTTCCTCTTTCTGGAAATATTGTTTTTCTTTCTTTCTTTCTTTCTTTCTTTCTTTCTTTCTTTCTTTCTTTCTTTCTTTCTTTCTTTCTTTCTTTCTTTCTTTTTCTTTCTTTCTTCTTCTTTCTTTCTTAAGATTTCTTATTTATTTATTTGACACAGAGAGAGAGAGAGAACACAAGTGGGGGCGGGGGGCAGGGGAGGGAGAAGCAGGCTTCCCGCTGAGCAGGGAGCCGGATGCTGGGCTCGATCCCAGGACCCTGGTATCATAACATGAGCTGAAGGCAGATGCTTAACCGACTGAGCCACCCAGGCATCCTTAGAATTATTGTTTTCTTTAATAGAATGAAGAATAAAGAATATTAACAATCAGATATTGCAGCTTTCCTAAGTTTGAAATCAGCAACCAGATCCTTGGAGTCTGTATTTTCCAAAAGGTACAGCAATTGGCCTTACATATCCATGAACTGTAAGTAAATCAAAGCATCATTCCTTAGTTTCAATTCTCTTACCTGAGGTAGATACAATCCTCTACTACCCTCAAAACATTGCTTATCACACATATTGACACTAAAACAAAAGTGTTTATATTGATTTTGTGGGAAAGAGGGCTCACACTCATTCTATTAGAGGCTTTCATACTTCTTATAAACAAACATATCTCAATTAAATAGATTTCATATTTATTTGCAAAGTCTATGATGGTATAAACTATAAGGTTAAGCATTCAGAAGAAAACAATGTTATCACTTCAAATGTATACATTGTTACAGATAAGCCTATAATTCACTTTCTTCTGCTTTCTGCATGATAATGACATCTTAAGTAATACAATGTGTATCTTCCATATAAGAAGCGCTTAGGTAAACTAGATTTCTGTCAACCAAGCTGACCCCCAAAAGTTTTGGCAACATTTTTGGAAAGTTTGAGATTTCTTTTTTTCTCTATTACTGTCCAAAAAGTAGAATATCCAGAAATTAGGATACGTTTTGGGTAGTTTTTGATGTTTCATGACAGTGCAGACTGAAAAAAAGAAAAAGATTATATAGGCTTTTTCCTATTAGCAGAATGAAGTGAAGGTCCAGTACACTTTCTGTGTGTCCCATTTCATACATGTCGCCTGCTACTTTGACTCAGAATTGAATAACACTTAAGTATGAAACAAAATGGTAACAATTATACTTAGAATCATTCATCTGAGCTTAATAACACTTAAACATTTCATTCATAAGACCTCCAGGAAAAAAGTAAATGGTAATTTTGTTCAGAAGTCATTGCTAGATGAGGGGGGCCTGGGTGGCTCTGTCAGTTGAGCATCTGACTCTTGATTTTGCCTCAGGTCATGATCTCAGGGTTCTGGGGTGGAGCCCTCCATCTAGCTCTATGCTCAGTGGGGAGTCTGCTTGAGGATTTCTCTCTCTCTCCCTCTGTCCTCTCTCTCTCTCTCAAATTAATAAATAAATCTTAAAAAAGAAGTCATTGCTGGATGAAACAAAGCATCACTGCAATTGAAATCACAGAGAATAAAGTGTTGAATATTACACAAATAATAGGCTTATCTAATCCCACGTTGCCTGTTCTACTGGTCTGTGATGACATTGAAGATGCAAGACTAGTCATCATGGTAGTCCTTAGTGAGAGTCAGCAGCTCTGCTGGCTTTTCTTTGTGGACACACAAGACTGTGCTTCCCTGAAACCCTGAGGTTAAGTGACTGCATGACTTGTTCTCACAAAGACATGTGGACACTGATGATAATTCTCCATCTTTCTCTACTCCAAGGTCAGCAATTGTACGTATTCACAGGCTAGGAGGGAAGAATGACAGGGAGTCCCCAAATGACAGGGAGATAGGGAGAGAGACAAAGGCTCTCTTTCCTGGAGACTAGGCATGAGATAGGACAGCAAGAGCAAGAAATACATTTTTACTGCTTTAAGTCACTGATATTTTGAGGCTGTTCCTTAATATAACATATCTGGCTATTCTGATGGATACATATTCTTTGCCTTAAATAAACAGCTTAAAAAATAAGCTTGAAATTTTTCAATTATGCAGAACAAGTAAATCCCTATGATGCCAACCTATAAAGTTAATTCGCAAGGGGAAATGGCACATCTTTCCATCTTTTTTTTTTTAAGATTTTTTTATTTATTCATTTGACAGAGAGAGACACAGCGAGAGCAGGAACACAAGCAGGGCGAGTGGGAGAGGGAGAAGCAGGCTTCCCGCCGAGCAGGGAGCCCCATGCGGGACTCGATCCCAGGACCCTGGGTTCACGACCCGAGCCTAAGGCAGACGCTTAATGACTGAGCCACCCAGGCGCCATCTTCTAGAATACTACCGAAATTTTTTTCATGAGAATCCTGATAACAACAGAGAAATGGGTTTCTTTCTGGCTTATAGAGGCCATAAAACAAATCACTGTTATTATATCACTAATTTACCCAAGACTTCTTCTCAAAATCAACATTATGGTAATTTCTCTATTCTCTTTCTCTCTTTCTTCCTTTCAATCAATCTTTTCTACAGAGTTTGACTGGACAAGCCTAAAAACATATTGAACTATGTTGCTGTAACTTTCAGGTAATATATATATATGTAAACACACAGTATATATACGATTCAAATACAGACGTATACACACATATATACACACATATACTCACATATATACACATACATGTACTACATATATAGCCTAACATTAGAAATCATTAGAATCATTAGAAAAAGACAAACACAGGAAAAACTCTGATCTGTGACATAGTAAAGATCTACACAGGTAAATGTAATTTTAGAACTAGAGGAAAGGCTTTTCATTTGCAAATAAAAGCTTACAAAATCCCACAAAATAACACAAGGGATAAATTTCACTTCTTTTAAAACATTTCTTCTATTGTATTTAATCCACACAGCACTCAATTCTATAAATATTTCTTGCATTTTTGCAAATGATGATACTATGGCAGAGTTTTGCTAGCTAGTTCAGACTGATAATAAACAGCAGAGTTGGACTTCAAACTCAAGGCTGACCCCAAACCTCTAAGTTACATAAATAGAAGTGGTCTTCTTAATCTCTGCTCCCTGCCTGCAGAATGTAGCTACAGCATGGGGTTAATGGAACCCCTGAGGGTTTCTAAATAACTTTTGAAAATTAATGAGCTTATAGAAACTCATATTTCAATAATTAACATACAATTTTAGAGCTCATTCCACTATGCCTCATGAATGAAATTTTAGGTTAATGAACCTAAATAGACTATTATCGATGGGTCAGATAGTTTCATAAATGGCTCAATGGGAAAAACTCTCAAGTAACAGTCATTTTCCATATTGTTTATAAGATTAAAAGTGGAATTTTTTCTATAGTCAGATGACAGTTATTTCGTGATGCATTACCATTTAAAATAAGCAGTACTGTGTTGTAATATACAGTTCTGCTCCCATAAAGCAACTTTTTGTGCAGTAAAAGGCAGAGAGGGGACTTGAGGCCAATTTGTAGATCCATCAACTGCTGTCCTCTTTACACTGGATCCACCAAAATCAGGTGGAAAAACAATAAATACAGCCCCAAGGAAGCTCTTGAGAATGCAGATGTAATTTATTCCTTTTACCATTAACCTCAGTTTTTCTCTTCATAACTTCAGTGACTATCTGCAGAACAACCATTCCCACTTCTCCCCAAAATCTAACCCAAAATCAAAAACACTTCTTCCAAAGAACTTCCCTAAAGATGGATGGATCAGGCACAGTCCTGAATATATTTTCTACCTCTCTGGTTGCACCCTAACTAATTCTCTATCTACACACACACACACACACACACACACACACACATACACATATCTAATACACACAAACACATATATAATATGTAATATATGATATATAAACAGATATACACAAAGGAGGGGGAGGAAAAGACAGACATAAACACATACACACAGATTTATTATAAGAAATTTGCTTTCAGAACTACTGTGAGGGTTTGAAGTCTCTAGGCTAGCCCTCCAGGAAAGGGATAAGGGAATATCATGGGCAAACTCAAACTCACAGACATGGGTAGAAGCTACTGTCCACAGACTGAATTGCTTTTTCTTGGGGAAGCTTCAGCTTTGCTTTTAAGGCATTTTAACTGATTGAATCATTTCTGTATAGATTACCCAGGATAATCTTACTTATTTCAAGTCAATTGGTTAAATTTTAATTATATCTGCAGTAACACCTTGATTAGTGTCTGACTGAATAACTAGACTGTAACCTACACAAGCTGACACACCAAAAAAATCATCACAATGGAGCTTTAGACCACATACGGTTTGCCCACTTAAACACTTTGCTTTATTTAGAATTTCCTTTTTTATCAGTCTGACCATAATCATTTCTTGGCTCTACCAATGCTTAAAATGTAAGGAGATCCAAATGTCAAGGCAATACACACTGGAGCATGCTCTGAACAATCTCACCTGCAACTTTTCTTCCGTTTGGTTAAACATCAGCTCTCTACTTTTTGTGATGGCAAACATACCTAAGTTTTCCTCCTTATTGTGTCTATTGCTTCTTAAGGATTTAAGGACCTGTACATGTTCATTAACCTTATAATATTAATTCACTAATTTCTAACTTGCCTTTATATTTTCACTTTCTATCTATGAGAAAGTAAACTACTTCTGTTCAAAACTACATAGCCAACTAACTACAGATAAAAGATGGACCTGCAAAGTCATCAGGTTGAAATGAAGAAGGAGATGGAAAGATATGCTCAAGATTTGGAAGGAAATAAGTCAATAGTATAACAAAGATCTACATGGACTGTAATTACTAACATGACTGATTCATCAAAAAATTGAATCAGAGTGCACAGAAAAACAGTGATAGAGAAACAATGGTTATGAAGGACAAAACAAGAAGAACCAACATGTAAAGAGTTTGTATTTGTTTAAAAGATATAACAAAAAACACTTGAGAAGATGCAGTAGTCAAAGATCTAATGGATACAGTATTACCTAATTCAAAGAAATACTTGTGTATGAAGATTGATAAGATTTATTGTCTGCCAAGAAAAAACTGGCATGTAGCCAGACATCTTTATAAAAATATTTAAAGAGTCAAAGAATCCTATCAATGGTTACATAGCAAAAACAGTTTACATTCAAGGAAACAAAATTAGGTAGGCCTCTCAGATTTTATACATCATTAAATCTGAAAAGAAAACACAAAGGGAAAATATCTACAGTCTTTTGAGTAAAATGAATTGGATTTCAATTTTTATACCCATTGAATTCCATTTTCTACAGATGCATGGAAAATGATACTGTTGTTACCATACTGTCAACCTTTTTAAAAAAATAAATAATTAAAATAATAATTGGAGATTTCTAATGGAATATGGCAGAGACAAACCTGACTGCAAAATCATTTTCAAATTGATAAAATTAGCAAAAAAGGTAAGCCTGCAAAAAATGTGCACCAGCAGTAACAGAGCAAATAAAGGTTAAAATTCAATGCAGGTTTCTGCCACCCAACCTGATAGAATAATTTCTCTCAGTCTTGACAAAATATATAAAGTAACTATTTTCCTGCATAGCAAGACTAATTCTGAGAAGAAGGACAACATATGAGGTATGTTTCATATCAGATCTGGTTTTGTGCCTGGGATGTCTTCTCGACCACAGCAGAGGATGGTGAAGCCCTACCAGAACATAATGATGTCACTAATCTGAGGAGGCCCTGATCAGAGTACAGAATTTAGGCTATTGAAACAATTGGAATTATTTGTGGGGCAGGACCCTGGTGCGAGGGATCTGCACAAAAAAGGAAACATAGAATTCTTAGTGTAGATGTCCCATTGGTGTCCTGGGGCATACAGGGCATGGTGACTTTTGGAGGCCTAGTAATGATAAGCTGCAGCAGAACTGGGAGGTGAAGAGAGATACAAGAGCCATGTACTAGGACTAACCACAAAACCAAAACAGATCTTACATAAAAATAAATATACTAAAGACTCTCAGGATTACCAAATAATTTAATTAACTATAAGAACAAATCTCAGCATCCTATAATGGAAGACACCATCCTTTAATGGAAGACAACATAGCTCTGGTATGTTCATTTTCCAACTATAATGTTCAAGTTAGATCAAAAGAAATTAGAAGACAGTGAAACAGCAAGATACAGTTGTCCTATAATCAAGGATGGAAGGATGGATGAACGAACCTGGCAAAATAGACCTAACCAAAGGTGGAATTAGCAGATGAGGATTTTAAGAGAGTGATTATAAATATGTTCAAAGATGTAAAAGAAAGTATAGGGTGAAAAATTAGAGTGGGAATTACAGCAGAGAATGGCAAGCAATAAAGAAAAGATGAAATGGAAATTCTAGAATTAAAATGTAAATAACTGAAATAAAAAATAAACTAGGGAAACCGAAGAACAGATGAGAACTGTGGAAGAAAGGATCAATAAACTTGAAACAAATAAATAGAAATTATACCATCAGAAATGAGAAAGTTAAAAAGGTGGGGGGGGAAGAAGAAGAAAAATGAAGAGAGCCCAAGGGATCTATATAACAACATTACAGGATCTAACGTAAAAAACAAGAATAGCAAAAGAATAGGAGATATATATACCAAAATTTCCTGAAATTGGGTTAAAAATACCACCTTACAGATTTCAGAAGTTCAGCAAATCTTAAGAAGTACAAACAGATAAAAAACAAAAAGCATACCTACACATATCACAGGAAAAGAGTAAAATGAAACAAATGGTGACTTTTACTAGAGAAAAAGTGGACACCATAGGATATTGCAATGAGATTACAAAAGTGCTAACAGGAAAAATAAAATCAGCCATCCTAGAATTTTATATCTGGCAAAATGTCTTTCAAATATGAGTGTGAAATAAATAAGTTTTTAAACAAACAAAAGCTGAAATAATTTGTCACTAGCAGATCTTGACTATGAGAAATTCTAAAGGATGTTATTCTGGTTAAAAAAAAAGTAGTAATAGAAGAGACTCTGATTAACATGATGTAATGAGAAACAAAATGGCAAATAGGTGGGTAAATATTAAAAACTGACTTCTTAATTTTTTTAAAAGACAAGGAACTGTTAAACATAACACACATCACATTATGGGTTTACTACATATCCAGTGGTAAAGTATGACAAAAATAGCACAAAGGATTGGGAATAATTGAATTGATACTGTTGTATATTTTAGGTGAAGTGGTACCATATCAATTCTGAGTGTATGCTAATAATTTAAAGATATATTTTGAATCCCTAGAGCACCCAGTAAAAATAAAGCCAAATAACCAATAGAGGAAATAAAAAAGAGAATACTTTAAAATATTATCAATTGATAACTAAAAAGGCAGGAAGGAAGAAACATGAGTACAAAAAAAAATGTGTGACAGAACAAATAGAAAACAGAAGGCACAATAGTAGGTATGAACTCAACCATGCCAATCATTACAACAAACAACTGAATTAAGAAGCAGAATTTCCGACTGGAACTAGCAAGTCCCAACTATATTTCCTTCTTGTGAAGTACACTTTTTAGAAATTAGTCTGTGAATGTTAAAGCCTCTCAGTTTGTCTGAAAATAACTATTTTTTCAGATTGTTGAATAGGGATTCATCTAGTATATAATTCTAGCTAACAAGTTCCCCCTCAGTCCAATATTTGGAGGAAACAGTGCAGTATTGTAGTGAATGAGGCAACTATGAGAAGGTTTAGGTACCGCTCTACTGAATAATTGCACATAAGTGACAGAAGTCGGGAGAGAAGGAAGGAGAAGAACCAAGAGAGTGTGATCTAGTTTGTACTATTTGTCAACCTTGGAAAGAGTGGGTTTGGTGGCATGTGCTGAGGGCTACAGTGAATTACAGAGTTTGGGGGATGTGAATGAAAGGGGAGAACAGGTGTGGAGAGTTTACGTAAGACACGTAGATATGAGGTGTGTAACGCTATAGGGGTTGGAACATGTCTAATGATGGGAGGATACAGTTAGAGAGGGCGTGGTTGACAGTAAAGAACAGAAAGGGCTTCACCAGTAATATTTATACACTAGATTGTAGAAGGTGAAATCCAAGGAGCAGGGTGTAGGCAGAATACCTTTTTTTACTAAGAATGTGAGAATTTGGCATTTTCTACAGAGGGAGGAAAAAGAACCAGGGTGCCCAATAAACAGGATGTGTGTAGGGACGGGGGTGGTAAATAAGATGGTGAAGCCCTTTAATTCTTCTCTGTGAGAAGACAGTAGAGGCATCGGTACACATTATTTTAAGTGTAAATGAGGTATATTAAAAGACAGATGATTTTTGGAGAATGGGATGCATGATTTTATAATTTCAGAGATGACAAGGCTCAGGATTTTCCTTTGGGAAGGAGTCTCTTAAATAAAGTAGGGGAAAGTGTCTTTGGAATTGAGGGAGTTGATGGAGATAAGAAGCCATCGTAATACCTAGGCACTGAGGTCTCCTGCTAGGAGAGCTATACTTTAGAGGAGAGGAAGAATGCGATGCAAAGTCTTCTGTATCTGAAGAGGTGGTAGATGGATGATCAAGCTGGAAAGGAAGCCAAGTCTTGAGCTTTAAAGGAGCAAAGATTCATACAAGAATATAAGGGATTAATTGCTGGGGTGCAACAGTCCCATTGGAAATTGAGATACTGGGCCTTATGAAAGAAGACCAGCCTCTCCTAGAGTGGGTTATGGAGGAGTGGATGTGGAAGGGAGAATTGAGTTCGAACCAGTCCAACAATGACTTAGGTGGAAGACCTGGGAAGTCTGTTATGGGATTACCCCAAAACTCAGTGGAACACTCTGGAAATAATGGAGGAGTGGAGATATTATACAGCGTACATCACCTCTGCTTACCCAATCTAAATGATTGCTTGGGAAAGTATGATTGATCTGTGGGGGCAGGGGGTCCTCTCTTTTTCACGTTGACCGAGAGGATTCATTATACGAGTCATGGTCAGAATTAGCTGACCTCATGGTTGTGGGAAAAAACCTAGGCTAGTGGTTCTCAGAGGGTGGTCACTAAGACAACAGCATCGTACCAACTGTGAATTTGTTAGGAATGCACATTGTTGGCTCCCAGCGCAGACCTACTGGAAGAGAAACTCTGGGGTTGGGCCCAGAAATTCATTTTTTAACAAACCCTCCAGGTGACTATGATACATGCTTGAGTCTGAGAACCCCTGGCCTCTGCAATTGCAGGGTAGCTACGGAGGGAACACTGAGATCTCTTGTATTATTTGTGGTTTGGAAAGGGACCCCGAGGAGAGGGAAGCAGGTCAGGAGACAAAGCAGTGGATTTCTTTGTGATCTTCAAGCAGAAAATGTTAGAATGCATTATAAAATATCATCTATGTTAAAAAGCTTTTTGACATCCACAATTTTGTTCAGCAGTATATCGATATGATCATCTAATTAAAATATCACTGTCACAGAAAGACAGGCTAATAGCTGTGACATACAAAACACCTAAGGTTGATACAATGAATGAATATCCATTCATTCATTCATTTATTCAAAATATATTTGAGCACCTACTATTGTTGGATATTATGGGAAGTGAGCACTGGAAATTTAACAGTATGTCAATAATAATAATAATAAAATTCCTTACATTCTAGAGGAAAAATAAGTGTCATCAACAAATTATTAAAATGCAAAGCAGGGTTAACTGCTAATTTTTTAAAAAGATTTTATCTATTTATTTAAGAGAGAGAGAGAGAGCACGACCAGGGGGAGGGGCAGAGGGAAAGCAGACTCCTCGTTGAGCGGGGAGCCCAACCAGGGGCTCAATCCCACAACCCTGGGATCACGACCTGAGCCAAAGGCAGACACTTAACCCACTGAGCCACCCAGGTGCCCCAGGTTAACTGCTAATTTTTAAAGAAGAATCCATTGTCTCTACTAGGGAGAGAATAATGTAAAGTGCCTAGTGAAGTCATACAAGTTTTTTATAAATACATTACCATTGAGTTGTATCTTAATAAGCAAAAGATTTACAAATAGAACAGCAGAAGAAAATCAGGTAAGACTGTATGTGCAAAACCAAAGTGTTACGATAACATATATGGTATGGGTGGGAGAGTAGGTTATGTGTGTGTGTGGAGTTTAGAAAAGGAAATTGGGCCATTACCTGTGCCTGACACATGCTTTAGTGTCATTACAACCATCTTCTAAAAAATACATAATTCTGAATACTTTAATTGTATTTTCTACAAATAAGGGTATTATGAAAATACAACCAGAACAATCAGGAAATTAACATCAATGCATGACCACCATCTCATCTTCACCTCCCATCCAAATTCTGTCAGTGCCATTTACAGCAAATGGACCATGTCCACGATCATGTACCACATTTTGTTGTCATTTCTTTTTAGATTCCCTCAGTTAGGTCCTTAGTCTTTTTTTTTTTTTTCCCTTGAATTTAGCACTTTTGAAGAGTATGGGCCAGTTACTGCATAGAATGTTTCTTACCCAGGTTCTCCTCGATGTCTCTTTAGGACTATTTTCAGGGTATGCATCTTTGACAGGAATTTTATGAAGTTATAACATTTCTTCTCATTGTGTCTTATAAAGTGGCACAACAATTTTCTCATATGTCCCTGGACTGGCAATATTAAGTTTGATTATTCCATCTAGGTGGTATCTGCTAGGCTTTTCTCTCATAAAGGTTCTTTTTCATTCATATGTAATTAATTTTTTGTAGGAAGGTGTATTTGTAGACACATGCATTTCCCATTCCTTATCAAATTTTAATTTCTTCCCCGGGGTCCTATTTTATTCACGGGGTTATTATTTCTTCTTATTACTTATTTTGATGATCAGGCTGTCCTATGTTTAATCAGTGGGAGCCCCTACAAGCTGGCCCCTGTGTCCTTTTACTTGTTCCTGCCATTCTTTGAGCACACACCTCCTTAGTTTTAGAAACAAGATATTCTGAGATCTTATAAATTCTCTTCCCCAGACCTGGAATCAGCTAGGTTCTTCTTAGGGAAGAATGATATTTATTAATCAAGATCTAAGCACTAGGTCAGCTCATTGCTGTTGCAGTACTGCTGTTCCCAGATTCTCTCGGTGGGTAGAGCCAGGAGACATGTGTGGGTGTATCTGTGTACATAGAGGCATACACACATACACACTCTTACTCACATTTACATCTGTATTCTGGATCTACCCATACAGGTTGAGTGCACACAAACATCTTTAATTCCCAATTGGTTCATTCTGTTTGTTTTTCTTCTTTCCCCTTTCTCTATTTATAGTTCTATTCTCTGAGATTGATAAGCATGACTGTCATTATCTTTATTTACTTACTCAATTATTCTTCCTACATCCATTGATCTCTTTTTGTCATACAATTGCCCCAACCCTACCAGTATCCTTTTACCCTACTCTGCCTCCAGAACACTGCTTGCGCCACCACCACCCATGGTTGTGGTGCATCCCCCTCACCCTGCCCAGGCTCAGAAACACCTGGAGGGGCCCTGTTAAGGTTCCTGTTAAGGAAGCCCTCATCACCCTTCTTGGGCTCCAAATCTCTGTGATGGGCAGCCTTCCCCAGCATCACCGTCCACACCTTGTTCCCACATTGGGTAAAAGGATGCCCTCTGACCTCCAGCCCCGTACAGATTCCCTTCTCACCTTGCCCTGCCTCACACATCGCTCCCCTGGCCGGCCTCCCCACACCTTGCATGAATGCCTTTCTCATCCTGTTAGGCTCTGACATGGGTAGAGAGATGCCCCACAGTGCCAACAAAACCCTACCTGGTCAGTCTCCAGCACCCTGTGTTGGTGCTGGGGGCTGGCTGCTCCAGCACCCCATCTTCAGTGCCCCTCTTCCCTGGGGCATCCTGTTCTTGCTAGGTTCCACCTACTGACCTTAGGAATGAATTTCCAAGAAGGGAAACATAGGTAAATGGGAAGGGGAAGAAGAGGAAAAGGAAGAGACAGACCTATCAGTATTCAAAAGTGGAGGCAAGGATGTGTTGGATTCGAACTTTAGAGAGATGTATTTGGAAACAATAGCGGGCTGGTTCTGAAGCCATAAGGTTAGTGAGGTCCTTTATGAGAAACTCCTATTGTGTAGTACGTCAGATGCTGGTATGAGTCTGAAATGTGAACGTGACTGTGGGGTTTTTTTAAAGGAAAAAATAAACATTTTTGAGGCTAAAAGAAAATGATGATTAATTAGGTAATCTGGAGGTAAGGGAAATGAAGGGGTCACACTGACACTGAGTTTTAGCTCCAGTTTGGGAACTGGCAGGAGGTGATATTCAATCATTTGTGAATCCGTCCTCTGAATTATCCTTTCTTTCTCTTTCTTTGATCCGTCGTCTGGCCTCTGACCTTCTTAGGTATTCTTTTAGATCTGTCTCTCTCTTTTTTAAGACTCACACCCATCCCGTGTACCTCTTAAATATTAGTATGTCCTTTAAATTTCTCACTACAGAACTGTCCAATCAGTAAATATTCCTCAGATGGCTATCTTCTCAAATGATGTAATCTTATAAAACTAGCCAGATCTTTCATTTTGTTCTTAGGGATCTTATCTTTCATCGTATTTTTTTCTTCAGTATCATAGTCAATGAAAAAACATAAATAGTAACAATCTCGATAAATTGTTGTCTACCTGACTTTTTTTTAAAGATTTTATTTATTTAGTTATTTGACACAGAGAGAGAGAGAGAGAGAGAGAGAGAGAAAGTGCACAAGCAGGGGGACAGGCAGAGGGAGAGGGAAAAGCAGGCTCCCTGCTGAGCAAGGAGCCTGATGTGGGGCTCGATTCCAGGACCCTGGGATCATGATCCAAGCCGAAGGCAGACACCCAACTGACTGAGCCACTCAGGCGCCCCTGTCTACCTGATTTTTATATTCCTCTCAGAAATATGAATCATCAGTAGGTCATAATATCAATGGAAAGCAGGGAAAATCACATCACTTAAGAGTTATTTAAATTGCAGCAAAGTCAGCAACCATGAACTTGAAGGTTATTTAAACTCCTAAATTAAGCATTTCTCTACAAGAAAATGGCTTCCTATACAATTAAAAAAAAATGGCTGGAGTGAACATTAAAGAATAAAATAGAAAACAACAAATGGAGCCTGTTTCGTAATTGAAGTTTTGAAACATGCAAGGGAGAACAACTTTGTTCAATTTCTGGAGGTTGAAGTCTGTATCACCAATTTCTTTTTCATTTCTTGTTCCTGCTCCAATATCCATAGGTTATTATCAGCAGAAGCACAGCCAAAACCTCTCAGTCATGGATGACTCCTCCTCGCTGGAGGTAATACGACACAATTCCTTCCCCCAAGATGATGCCTTAAAAAAAATCAGTTGAGGGACGCCTGGGTGGCTCAGTCGGTTAAGCGGCTGCCTTCGGCTCGGGTCATGATTCCAGGGTCCTGGAATCGAGTCCCACATCGGGCTTCTTGCTCAGCGGGGAGCCTGCTTCTCCCTCTGCCTGCCGCTCCCCGTGCTTGTGGTCTCACTCTCTCTCTCTAGCAAATAAATAAATAAAATATTTAAAAAAATCAGTTGATACATTTTGGGCAGGGGAATCTATAGAATCTAGAGAAAGCTTGGGGAAAAAGAAATTGAGTATTTGAAACTTCTTGGGTTATAACTTTGGCCTGAAATGTCAAAAGAAATCTTTTCCTATTGCTTCATCATTCCTTGTTTCATTTTTTATTTTTTCCTGTTTAGTTTTGATTTCTTAAGCCACATTACAGCATCAGACATCTATGAAGTGCTCTGTACGTGTTTGCTGCTTAAGCAAATTTGGCATCGTTTAGCCATTTGTATAATTGTCACAAAGGCAGAATAAAAATTTTGTTAATATCAAGATAGGCAGTTCTCATATGGCAGACCCCTCCTTACAGAGTTATTTATTCATTAAAAGAACTTATTGAGCATCTGCTATCTTCAAAGCGCTGGACATAAATTTGGACATGAATAAAATTATTGATTGTTAATGGCTCTATCTTAAAAGACAATTTAATATCATAGTGGTGATGAGACATGGAAATGAGCCTGCATTAGAATTATGTATTAGAACTATGTAAATGCTAGAAATCTCTGTTCAGATGTAAAGAAGGAGGAGGGAAATAGTATAAGTGAGGCCGACATGAATCATTAGTGAGTGATAATTGCTTTATAATACTCGTATTTGCTGACATGAATTTCTAAAAGAAGAGATAAGAGCCTCACATAATTTATATGCTCCACATATTATTCTTCCTGAGACTTAGTTATGTTATAAATTTTTTTCCAGCAACCTTGCTAACATTAAATAGTGATTTTAGTCAACAACATTGTGCTATGGGTAGAATCTATATGGTATAGAAACAGAATCACACACACACACACACACACACACACACACACACACACACTTTAAACTTGGCATGCAATGCCTTTAATTATTTCAATCCATTCTCCTTTCTACCTCTATCATCCATAATTTCCTGTGGCAGAGATTACACTATGTGTTCAATACACCATTTGCTCTCACTCTTAGATATGCAGGAAGATGTCACTTCCCATCTGGTATCTGGGAGGTACCACTGGTTAAGTTCTGATCAATGGAGTGTGGTCAGAAATGATGCACTGTGCATCCAGGGCTGATGTCTAAAACCTTATCAATAATACTCTTTCTATTTTAATCTCTTTCATTGTAAGATAACTGAACTCTTTGCGGAGATCCTGGAAGAGAGTATTGTGTCAAAATGGAGTCATCATGTATCGTGCTGCCTCCAAAACAATTCTTGGGACTGTGATGTGAGCAAGAAATGAAGTTTAGTTTGTTAGGCCAGTCAGGTTTGGAATTGGTTGCAAAAACTAACATTAATTACCTTAGTACATGCTATCCATGCGCTGGACTCCAGTCTGTTAATATGGCATGTCTTATGTACTCCTATTTCCACCCACTCCTGTGACTCTTATAACTGCATATCTAAGAGTGAGAGCAAATGGTGTATTGAACACATAGTGTAATCTCTGCCACAGGAAATTATGGATGATAGAGGTAGAAACGATGCCAAATTTGCTTTTGTCCTTGATTAATCCGATTCTATCTCTACTTCCCATGTCCACTTCCCAAAATACTGTACGTATTTCAAGACCCAAGTTAAATATTACCTTCCCATATATTCTTTCTCCCTCATTTCCAACTAGATGAAATCTCACACTCCACTGAACTTTTATAATCTTTCTTCTAGCACTTATAGTAATATTTTCCACATGCTACTTTTATACACATCACCCCAGTTTCTAAATCTGTTTAATGATGTACATTCAGTGTTATACTATTTATTCTGTATTTTCCTACTGTATTACTGTACATAGGTTCTATAAAATTAACACTCAACCAACTGAGCCACCCAGGCACCCCAGAATCATTTCTAAAGCATCTCCCTATAATAATAAGAGTGAAGCAAGACTAGATCTAACTGGGTGCTTGAAGGCAAAATGAGGGATATGAAAACTATTACCACAATCAGAGGACTACCACCATAAAGTTTACAGAGGAATCTGAAACAAACTCAGAGACACACAAAATGATGAAAGAATAGTAAGTAATCAAAGCACTAGCATTATACCTGGGTAAAGCTATAGTCTTTAATACTGGGAAGCCAGAATTTTTAAATAACTTTTTGAAACGAGAGAGACTGTTCTTTATTTTTTTTTAATTTTTTAAGAACTCTTACACCCAATGTGGGCCTCAAACTCACAACCCCGAAATTTCAAGGGTCATATGAGAGACTGTTCTATTTTTAGATATAAAAAATTGGATATGTCACTTTTAGAAAACACTTTATTTTAAGTAAATCCTTGGTGCTGCCTTGAGAAAATTATCCTAAAGTACCTTACCTACCACTCAGATTCTGCTTTCTGTTTGATGGCCAAGTTTAACTAAACCCATATACATTTCTGATCTTTCCCATATGAATACTCCTTATTTAGCATCTATTATTCAATACATTTTCTTGGTAATCTTACTTGATTATTTTTTCTCCTGGATAATTTTTGTCCTTGATTTTTTAAATAATTTTATATTGTTATGTTAATCACCATACATTACATCATTAGTTTTTGATGTAGTGTTCCATGAATCATTGTTTGTGCATAACACCCAGTGCTCCATGCAGAATGTGCCCTCTTTAATACCCGTCACCAGGCTAACCCATCCCCCCACCCCCTCCCCTATAAAACCCTCAGTTTGTTTTTCAGAGTCCATCGTCTCAAATGGTTCGTCTCCCCCTCCGACTTACTCCCCTTCATTCTTCCCCTCCTGCTATCTTCTTCTTCTTTTTTTCTTAACATATATTGCATTATTTGTTTCAGAAGTACAGATCTGTGATTCAACAGTCTTGTACAATTCACAGCGCTCACCATAGCACATACCCTCCCCAATGTCTGTCACCCAGCCACCCAATCCCTCCCACCCCCCCTCCATTCCAGCAACCCTCAGTTTGTTTCCTGAGATTAAGAATTCTTCATATCAGTGAGGTCATATGATACATGTCTTTCTCTGATTGACTTATTTCACTCAGCATAACACCCTCCAGTTCCATCCACGTCGTTGCAAATGGCAAGATCTCATCCCTTTTGATGGCTGCATAATATTCCATTGTGTATATATACCACTTCTTCTTTATCCATTCATCTGTCGATGGACATCTTGGCTCTTTCCACAGTTTGGCTATTGTGGACATTGCTGCTATAAACATTGGGGTGCACATACCCCTTCGGATCCCTACATTTGTATCTTTGTGGTAAATACCCAGTAGTACAATTACTGGATCCTATGTTAGCTCTATTTTCAACTGTTTGAGGAACCTCCATACTGTTTTCCAGAGTAGTTGCACCAGCTTGCATTCCCACCAACAGTGTAGGAGGGTTCCCCTTTCTCCGCATCCCCGCCAATATCTGTCATTTCCTGACTTGTTCATTTTAGCCATTCTGCCGGGTGTGAGGTGGTATCTCATTGAGGTTTTGATTTGGATTTCCCTGATGCCGAGCGATGCTGAGCACTTTTTCATGTGTCTGTTGGCCAACTGGATTTCCTCTTTGGAAAAATGTCTGTTCATGTCTTCTGTCCATTTCTTGATTGGATTATTTGTTCTTTGGGTGTTGCGTTTGATAAGTTCTTTATAGATTTTGGATACTAGCCCTTTATCTGATATGTCATTTGCAAATATCTTCTCCCATTCTGTCGGTTGTCTTTTGGTTTTGTGGACTGTTTCTTTTGCTGTGCAAAATCTTTTTAACTTGATGAAATCCCAATAGTTCATTTTTGCCCTTGCTTCCCTTGTCTTTGGTGATGTTTCTAGGAAGAAGCTGCTGTGGCTGAGGTCGAAAGGTTGCTGCCTGTGTTCTCCTTGAGGATTTTGATGGACTCCTGTCTCACGTTTAGGTCTTTCAACCTTTTGGAGTCTATTTTTGTGTGTGGTGTCAGGAAATGGTCCAGTTTCATTCTTCTGCATGTGGCTGTCCAATTTTCCCAACACCATTTGTTGAAGAGAATGTCTTTTTTTCCGTCGGACATTCTTTCCTGCTTTGTCAAAGATGAGTTGACCATAGAATTGAAGGTCCATTTCTGGGCTCTCGATTTTGTTCCATTGATTGATGTGTCTGTTATTGTGCCAGTACCATACTGTCTTGATGATGACAGCTTTGTAATAGAGCTTGAAGTCTGGAATTGTGATGCCACCAGCTTTGCTTTTCTTTTTCAATATTCCTCTGGCTATTCGGGGTCTTTTCGGGTTCCATAGAAATTTTAGGATTATTTGTTCCATTTCTTTGAAAAAAGTGGAGGGTATCTGGATGGGGATTGCATTGAATGTGTAGATTGCTCTAGGTAGCACTGACATCTTCACAATGTTTGTTCTTCCAATCCATGAGCATGGAACGTTTTTCCATTTCTTTGTGTCTTCTTCAATTTCTTTCATGAGTATTTTATAGTCTTCTGAGTACAGATCCTTTGCCTCTGTGGTTAAATTCATTCCTTGGTATCTTATGGTTTTGGGTGCCATTGTAAATGGGATCGACTCCTTGATTTGTCTCTCTTCTGTTTTGTTGTTGGTGTATAGGAATGCCACTGATATCTGTGCATTGATTTTCTATCCTGCTACTTGACTGAATTCCTGTATGAGTTCCAGCACTTTTAGGGTGGAGTCTTTTGGGTTTTCCACATACAGTATCATATCATCTGCAAAGAGTGAGAGTTTGATTTCCTCTTTGCCGATTTGGATGCCTTTGATTTCTTTTTGTTGTCTGATTGCTGTGGCTAGGACTTCTAATACTCTGTTGAATAGCAGTGGTGAGAGTGGACATCCCTGCCACGTTCCTGACCTTAGGGGAAAAGCTCTCAGCCTTTCCCCATTGAGAATGATATTCGCTGTAGGATTTTCATAGATGGCTTTTATAATATTGATGTATGTAACCTCTATCCCTATACTCTGAAGAGTTTTGATCAAGAAAGGATGCTGTACTTTGTCAAATGCTTTTTCTGCATCTATTGAGAGGATCATATGATTCTTGTTCTTTCATTTGTTAATGTATTGTATCACGTTGATTGATTTGTGGATGTTGTCCCAACCTTGCAGCCCAGGGATAAATCCCACTTGGTCGTGGTGAATAATCCTTTTAATGTACTGTTGGATCCTATTGGCTAGTATTTTGGTGAGAGTTTTTGCATCCATGTTCATCAAGGATATTGGCCAGTAGTTCTCCTTTTTGATGGGGTCTTTGTCTGGTTTGGGGATCAAGGTAACGGTGGCCTCATAGAATGAGTTTGGAAGTTTTCCTTCCATTTCTATTTTTTGGAAGAGTTTCAGGAGAATAGGTATTAATTCTTCTTGAAATGTTTGGTAGAATTCCCCAGGGAAGCCATCTGGCCCTGGGCTTTTGTTTCTTGGGAGATTTTTGATGACTGTTTCAATTTCCTTACTGGTTATAGGTCTGTTCAGGTTTTCTATTTCTTCCTGGTTCAATTTTGGTAGTTGATACATCTCTAGGAATGCACCCATTTCTTCCAGGTTATCTATTTGCTGGCATAGAGTTGCTCATAATATGTTCTTATAATTGTTTGTATTTCTTTGGTGTTGGCTGTGATCTCTCCTGTTTCATTCATGATTTTGTTGATTTGGGTCATTTCTCTTTTCTTTTGGATAAGTCTGGCCAGGGGTTTATCAATCTTGTTAATTCTTTCAAAGAACCAGCTCCTAGCTTCGTTGATCTGTTCCACTGTTCTTCTGGTTTCTGTTTCATTGATTTTTGCTCTGATCTTTATTATTTCTCTTCTCCTGCTGGGTTTAGACTTATTTGCTGTTTTTTCTCTAGCTCCTTTAGGTGTAGGGTTAGGTTGTGTATTTGAGACCTTTCTTGTTTCTTGAGAAAGGCTTGTATTGCTTGCTATATACTTTCCTCTCAGGACTGCCTTTGCTGTATCCCAGAGATTTTGAACAGTTGTGTTTTCATTTTCATTGGTTTCCATGAATTTTTTAAATTCTTCTTTAATATCCTGGTTGACCCATTCATTCTTTAGTAGGATGCTCTTTAGCCTCCATGTATTTGAGTTCTTTCTGACTTTCTTCTTGTGATTGTGTTCCAGTTTCAAAGCATTGTGGTCTGAAAATATGCACAGAAAAATCCCAGTCCTTGGTACCGGTTGAGACCTGATTTTTGACCTAGAATATGATCAATTCTAGAGAATGTTCCATGGGCACTAGAGAAGAATGTGTATTCCGTTGCTTTGGGATGGAATGTTCTGAATATGTCTGTGAAGTCCATTTGGTCCAGGGTGTCATTTAAAGTCTTTATTTCCTTGTTGATCTTTTGCTTAGATGATCTGTCCATTTCAGTGAGGGGGGTGTTAAAGTCCCCCACTATTATTGTATTTTTGTCAATGTGTTTCTTCGCTTTTGTTATTAATTGCCTTATGTAATTGGCTGCTCCCACGTTAGGGGCAGAGATATTTACAATTGTTAGATCTTCTTGTTGGATAGACCCTTTAAGTAGGATATAGTGTCCTTCCTCATCTCTTATTACAGTCTTTGGCTTAAAATCTAATTTGTCTGATATAAGGATTGCCACCCCAGCTTTCCTTGGTGTCCATGGTAAATGGTTTTCCACCCCCTCACTTTCAATCTGGGGGTGTCTCTGGGTCTAAAATGAGTCTCTTGCAGACAGCATATTGATGGGCCTTGTTTTTTAATCCAATCTGATAGCCTGTGTCTTTTGATTGGGGCATTTAGCCCATTTACATTCAGGGTAACTATGGAAAGGTATGAATTTAGTGCTATTGTATTGCCTGTAAGGTGACTGTTACTGTATATTGTCTGTGTTCCTTTCTGATCTATGCTGCTTTTAGGCTCTCTCTTTGCTTAGAGGACCTCTTTCAATATTTCTTGTAGGGCTGGTTTCGTGATTGCAAATTCCTTTAGTTTTTGTTTGTCCTGGAAGCTTTTTATCTCTCCTTCTATTTTCAGTGACAGCCTAGCTGGATATAGTATTTTTGGCTGCATATTTTTCTCGTTTAGTGCTCTGAAGATATCATGCCAGTCCTTTCTGGCCTGCCAGGTCTCTGTGGATAGGTCTGTTGCCAATCTAATGTTTCTACCATTGTAGGTTACAGATCTCTTCTCCCAAGCTGCTTTCAGGATTTTCTCTTTGTCTATTAGACTCGTAAGTTTTACTATTAGATATCAGGTTGTTGACCTATTTTTATTGATTTTGAGAAGGGTTCTCTGTGCCTCCTGGATTTTGATGGCTGTTTCTTCCCCACATTAGGGAAGTTCTCTGCTATTATCTGCTCCAGTATATCTTCTACCCATCTCTTTCTTTCTTCTTCTTCTGGGATACCAATTATTCTAATATTGTTTCATCTTATCGTATCGCTTATCTCTTGAATTCTGCCCTCGTGATCCTATAGTTGTTTCTCTCTCTTTTTCTCAGTCTCTTTATTTTCCATCATTTGGTCTTCTATATCGCTGATTCTGTCTTCTGCCTCATTTATCCTAGCAGGTAGTGCCCCCATTTTTGATTGCACCTCATTAATAGCCTTTTTGATTTCGACTTGGTTAGATTTTAGTTCTTTTATTTCCCCAGAAAGGGTTTCTCTAATAACTTCCACACTTTCTTCAAGCCCAGCTAATATCTTTAAAGCCATGATTCTGAACTCTAGGTCTGACATCGTACTAATGTCAGTTTTGAGTAGGTCCCTGGCAGAGGGTACTACCTCTTGTTCCTTTTGCTGAGGTGATTTTTTTCATCTTGTCATTTTTTCCAGAGGAGAATAGATGAATGAGAGAACAGAATGCTCACAGGTTAACAACGTCTCAAGCAAATATACTCTATACAAATCAGAAAAGACCTGAAACCAGGGAACAAGAAAGGGTAAGAAAGAAGAAAGAGAAAAAAAAAAGGAAAAAGAAAAAGATAAAAACAAACAAAAACAGAACAAAACAAAAAAAAACAGAATATGATCAAATATGATCAGCCTAGTGCATAGATCAGTGCCACACACTAGATTTTGGGAGTATTTTGGTCTGTTAGAAGAAAGTGCCTGCTAAAAATTTAAAGGAAGAAAGACTTATATATGTACAAAATAAGGGTTGATACAATGAAGGGATGGAAGTTGACTGTAAAGATGAAAATTATAAAAGATTTTATAAAAGGAATTGATAAGATAAGAACTTGTTTTTAAAAAGAAAGAAGAAGATTAAAAAAAAAGAGAGAGAGAGAATGTGATCAGGCAGGAGACTAGAACAAAGCCATACACTGGTGATTTAGGGTATATCTTGATCTGTTAGAAGAAACTGTATCTCAAAATTTTGAAGAGAGAACAACTTATATATATATGCCAAAAATAAGGGTATCTACTATGAAGGGATAAAAATATGACTGTAAAAATGAAAAATAAAAAATGTTTTTTAAAAAAAGGGATTGATAAGATGTTGGTTGAAAAAGGGAAAAAGAAAAATTAAAAAAAAAACAGTTAAAAAATTAACTTTGAAAAACTAATGAATTATGGTAAAAAAAGTCATGAATTCTATGTGCAGTATTCCCCTAGAGGTGGAGTTCTCCCGTTCTCCTTGATCGGTAAACTTGGTCTTGGCTTGCTGGCTGTTGGTGCTGATCTTCTGGGGGAGGGGCCTGTTGCCATGGTTCCCAAATGTCTTTGCCGGAGGCGGAATTGCCCCGCCCTTGTAAGTCCGGGCTAAGCAAGCTGCTCTGGTTTGCTCTCAGGAGATTTTGTTCCCTGCAAGCTCTCGGTACAGCTTTGGAGGACCAGGGTGAAAATGGTGGCCCCCCCAATCTCCGCCCGGAGAGCTGAGAACTCGGGGCCCCGCTCCTCAGTGCGCCCCCAAAGAAAAGCAGTCACTCCCGTGTCCCCGGTCTCCGGCCGCACCCCGTGCTCACCCGGCCTGTGACCGAGCATTTCTATCTCTGGCACCCGATCCCGTGTGGAGTCTCCAAACCCAGCAGATCCCTGGGGTGCGCTCCCGCGCCGCTCCTCCCGGGGGAGGAAGGGGAGTCTCCCTGACTCTGCCGCTTGTTGGGTCCCTGCTGTTGGAGCAGTGGCCCGACTGGGCCGCGGATCACAGTTTATGGCCACCCCGAGCTGAGAGCCCGCGCCTCGGCTCCGTCTTTGCAGCCGGCTTCCCCGCTCCGATACCTGGGAGCTCTGCCGCACTCAGACACCCCCGGTCTTTCTGTGACCCCGAGGGTCCTGAGACCACACTGTCCCGCGAGGGTTCCAAGCCCCGCTTAGCCACTGGAGCGACGTCCCTCGGAGAAGCCGGCTTCTAAAAGGTCCGATTTTGTGCTCCGCGGCTCTAGCACTTGCCAGAAGCGGCCGGCGGAGGCCCCCTCCCCCGCCGTCTATCCTCCTGAATATCGCCTCGGATTCACTTCTCCGCATGTCCTACCTTCCAGAAAGTGGTCGCTTCTCTGTTCAGAGAGTTGTTGCTACTCTCCTCTTCGATCGCCTGTTGAGTTCATAGGTGTTCAGAATGGTTTGATCCCTATTCAGCTGAATTCCTGAGACCAGACGAAATCCGGGTCTCCTACTCCTCCGCCATCTTGCTCCGCCCCCCTGTCCTTGATTAATCCGATTCTATCTCTACTAAAGAAAGATATGATTTTCTGATAGACCTCTCAACTGAGAAAAGGATACTTAAATGGAATATATTGGCTTTTATGCAACAGGAGTTATTCAGTCTCTTATAACTAAAGCTATGGGTTGAGGATCCTGCACCCTTTTCTCCTCCCCAAGAGACCCAAATCTAAGATAAGAAAGCCACAAGGAACATAAGTATATTTCTGAATACTTGGGGTGTATCTCTGCTTCCTACTTGCTATCAGCCACTTACAACTTAGAATGCAAATACAATTGGGTAAGGAGGCACATTCCTTTAAATGAACATTTTTCCAAAAATGGTAACATGAAAAACTTTATGCTTTTCAAAAGAATTGCAAATAATAGCAAGAAGAGACAGAAAGTATGGGCAAAGAGGGGCCCCTCTTGGAACTCCTGCCATTAGAAAACAGGAAGCTATCAATATTTCAGACTCTTCGTTAATGCATATATCTGTTTCCAAAGCATTACTTTATATGCTTATACACTGTATACAGTAAATAGCACCTCATATTAATAGTATAGGAAATGGCAAATGTTCGTGAGCTTTGTAATAGCATACTTGTATTAATTTTTGCTGCTATGTTTTCACTTTGACTTTGGAAAAAAGTATTAATAATTTTGTATTCTCACATTTACAAAATAACTTTGGTGGGTTTCACTGATACTATAAGAGATACACAAAACCCTTTGAATCATGAGGTCTCTAAGTATTGACAATGAAGGTTATAATATAAAATATATTTTTCTAAAAAAAGCCTGCGAATAAGTAGTTATGGATTGATCTAAGTAAAGCTATTTCAAGTGCCTTACAATGGCACTAAATTCTATAAACCTCATCTTAAATAATTCCAAGATGTTAGATGAAAAAACCCATTTCTATTTGGTTTCAGAAGAGGCATAGAAAATCACATTAATATCTGAATTCTGGGGAAATGTGGAAATCAACATAAGATTATTAGTTAGCAAAGAACTCACTGTATATGTTTATGCTCAGGGTCATGAACACTAAACATGATTATAGTCCTACATATTTTACTTCCTTATATTTCTTGGTGCCAGGACACCCAAAGACTTGGTTTGGTTATGAGGGACCTACATTACTCCTAGATAGAACTCTACATCAAGACAAAAATACTAAAGAAATATATCATAGTGCTAAAAAACCCAGATTCTGAAGTAAGACAGATCTGGGCTGAAACTGAGACTTGTCTGTTTTCTGTACAACCTTAATTAAGTTGCTGTGTGTCCTTTGGCAAACTGATTTATCTGAGTATATGTTCTCAGTCATAAATGTGAAGAAAGCAGTATCTTTCTCTCAAATTACAATCAGAATTAAAGGTATAACAGGACAATTACTTCTGGCCAGTTGTAGAATTTTGCAGTAGAACAACACTCCCATTAGAAACAACTTGAAAAGCCAGACAAAATACAACATTGTGTAAAGTTATCATAGACATGTGGAAGTAATGAGGACTAGTGTGACCAACACTATAGTGAGGGGAGAACCTCTAAAAAGCAAGTTGAGGGTATAGAGCTGATTTTCTCCTAGGAGCATTGCTTGATTCTTTATGTTGCCTGAGGGTCTGAGAATCTGCATTTCTTTGTACACAATGTCCATTATTTAATAATCACAAAGAATTCCAAATGTTCCAGTTATTGTTATTTTAAAAAACTATCCTAGGGCCCATTAATCTGCAACATGAGCAGAGTATAATAGAAATGGTTTATCTCTATATCACACAGTGTCAGCTTGGGCAGTTCAACCTGGCCTGGAAGATTCACTTCCAAGATGGCTCTCTCATATGTATGACAAATAGTGCTGGCTATTAGTTTGGAATTCAGATGTAACAGGTTGTTGGAAGTCTTGGTTCTTTACACATGGACTTGTCCATGGGCCTATTGGGATTCCACATGACATGGTTGCTAGCTCACAAGAGTATTAGAAGAGGTCTAAGAAGCTGAAATATTTCTTATGATGTAATCTTTGAAGGTCCTAAAGTATCACTTTCATCAGCTTCTACTGGCCAAGCAAATCAGTAAGTCCAGTCTGAATTCAGGGAGAAGGGAATTGGATTCCAACTCTCAATGGAATAAAGAGGAAAAAATTTTGATCTTTATTTACTACATCAAGAAACAAGACCATATGACTAAAAACCAAGAGAAAAAATACAGAATGGGAACAGACCAATAGATGACATAGACATTGGAGTAAAGAGATAAGAATTTTAAAATAAGTATTAATTTTGCAGACAATAGAGGAAAAGATAGAAAATAGAACAAAATATTTGATGACTTACTCATGATAATTTGAATATAAAATATATCAAATGGAAATCTTAGACCTTAAAAGTAACAACAGAAATTAAGAAAGTAATGGATATATTTAATGTAACATCATACATACCAGAATACAAAACTGATGAACAAGGAAACAGATAATAGAAGACATACAAACTGGGGGGGGGGGGTTCGGAGCAAGATGGCAGAGGAGTAGGAGACCTGGATTTCGTCTGGTCTCAGGAATTCAGCTGAATAGGGATCAAACCATTCTGAACACCTACGAACTCAACAAGAGATCGAAGATAAGAAGAGTAACAACACTCTGAACAGAAAAGCGACCACTTTCTGGAAGGTAGGACGTGCGGAGAAGGGAATCCGAGGCGATATTCGGGAGGATAGACGGCGGGGGAGGGGGCCTCCGTCGGCCGCTTCTGGCAAGTGCTAGAGCCGCGGAGCACAAAACCAGACCTTTTAGAAGCCGGCTCCTCCGAGGGACGTCGCTCCAGTGGCTAAAGGGGGGTGGAACCCTCGCGGGACAGTGTGGTCTCAGGACCCTCGGGGTCACAGAAAGACCGGGGGAGCCTGAGTGCGGCAGAGCTCCCAGGTATTGGAGCGGGGAGGCCGGCTGCAGAGACGGAGCTGAGGCGCGGGCTCTCAGCTCGGGGTGGCCATAAACTGTGATCCGCGGCCCAGTCGGGCCACTGCTCCTCCAGCAGGGACCCAACAGGCGGCAGATCCGGGGAGACTCCCCTTCCTCCCCCGGGAGGAGCGGCGCGGGAGCGCACCCCAGGGATCTGCTGGGTTTGGAGACTCCACACGGGATCGGGTGCCAGAGATAGAAACGCTCGATCACAGGCCGGGTGAGCACGGAGAGCGGCCGGAGACCGGGGACACGGGAGTGACTGCTTTTCTCTGGGGGTGCACTGAGGAGCGGAGTCCCGAGTTCTCAGCTCCTCCGGGCGGAGATTGGGGGGCCACCATTTTCACCCTGGTCCTCCAAAGCTGTACCGAGAGCTTGCAGGGAACAAAAGCTCCTGAGAGCAAACCGGAGCAGCTTGCTTAGCCCAGACCCGGCAAGGGTGGGGCAATTCCGCCTCCGGCAAAGACATTTAGGAACCAGGGCAACAGGCCCCTGCCCCAGAAGGTCAGCACGAACAGCCAGCAAGCCAAGACCAAGTTTACCGATCAAGGAGAATGGTAGAACTCCAGCGCTAGGGGAATACTGCACATAGAATACATGGCTTTTTTACCATAATTCATTAGTTTTTCAAAGTTAATTTTTTAACTGTTTTTTTTTTGAATTTTTCTTTTTCCCTTTTTCAACCAACATCTTATCAATCCCTTTTTAAAAAAAACATTTTTTTATTTTTCATTTTTAGAGTCATATTTTTATCCCTTCATAGTAGTTACCCTTATTTTTGGCATATATATATAAGTTCTTCTCTCTTTAAAATTTTGAGATACAATTTCTTCTAACAGATCAAAATATACCCTAAATCACTAGTGTATGGCTTTGTTCTATTCTCCTGCCTGATCACATTCTCTCCCTTTTCTTTTTCTTTTTTTTCTTTTTTCTTTTTCTTTTTAAATCTTCTTCTTTCTTTTTTTCTTATCTTATCAATTCCTTTTATAAAATCTTTTATAATTTTCATCTTTACAGTCCTCTGCCATCCCTTCATTGTATCAACCCTTATTTTGTACATATATAAGTCTTTCTTCCTTTAAATTTTTAGCAGGCACTTTCTTCTAACAGACCAAAATACTCCCAAAAGCTAGTGTGTGGCACTGATCTATACACTAGCCTGATCATATTTGATCATATTCTGTTTTTTTAGTTTTGTTCTGTTTTTGTTTGTTTTTATCTTTTCCTTTTTTTTTCCTCTCTTCTTTCTTTCCCTTTCTTGTCCCCTGGTATCAGGTCTTTTCTGATTTGTATAGAGTATATTTGCTGGAGACATTGTTAACCTGTTAGCATTCTGTTCTCTCATTCATCTGTTCTCTTCTGGACAAAATGACAAGACGAAAAAAATCACCTCAGCAAAAAGAACAAAGGGTAGTACCCTCTGCCAGGACCTACTCAATACGGACATTAGTACGATGTCGGACCTAGAGTTCAGAATCATGACTTTAAAGATACTAGCTGGGCTTGAAAAAAGCGTGGTCAACACCCCAACATCTAAAAGTAAAACTTATGAGTGTCAGAGACAAAGAAAAAATCCTGAAAGCAGCTCGGGAGAAGAGATCTGTACCCTACAATGGTAGAAACATTAGATTGGCAACAGACCTATCCACAGAGACCTGGCAGGCCAGAAAGGACTGGCATGATATCTTCAGAGCACTAAACGAGAAAAATATGCAGCCAAGAATACTATATCCAGCTAGGCTGTCATTGAAAATAGATGGAGAGATAAAAAGCTTCCAGGACAAACAAAAACTAAAGGAATTTGCAAACACAAAACCAGCCCTACAAGAAATATTGAGAGAGGTCCTCTAAAAAAAAGAGAGCCTAAAAGCAGCATAGATCAGAAAGGAACACAGACGATATACAGTAACAGTCACCTTACAGGCAATACAATGGCACTAAATTCATACCTTTCCATAGTTACCCTGAATGTAAATGGGCTAAATGCCCCAATCAAAAGACATGGCTAAAAGATTGGATTAAAAAACAAGGCCCATCAATATGCTGTCTGCAAGAGACTCATTTCAGACCCAGAGACACCCCCAGATTGAAAGTGAGGGGGTGGAAAACAATTTACCATGCTAATGGACACCAAAAGAAAGCTGGGGTGGCAATCCTCATTTCAGACAAACTAGATTTTAAAAAAAAGACTGTAATAAGAGATGAAGAAGGACACTGAAGATCTAACAATTGTAAATATCTATGCCCCTAACGTGGGAGCAGCCAATTATATAAGGCAATTAATAACAAAAGCAAAGAAACACATTGACAAAAATACAATAATAGTGGGGGACTTTAACACCCCCCTCACTGAAATGGACAGATCATCTAAGCAAAAGATCAACAAGGAAATAACGACTTTAAATGACACCCTGGACCAAATGGACTTCACAGACATATTCAGAACATTCCATCCCAAAGCAACAGAATACACATTCTTCTCTAGTGCCCATGGAACATTCTCCAGAATAGATCACATCTTAGGTCACAAATCAGGTCTCAACCGGCACCAAAAGATTGGGATCGTTCCCTGCATATTTTCAGACCACAATGCTTTGTGGTCTGAAAACTAGAACTCAATCACAAGAGGAAAGTCGGAAAGAACTCAAATACATGGAGGCTAAAGAGCAGCCTACTAAAGAATGAATGGGTCAACCAGGAAATTAAAGAAGAATTAAAAAAATTCATGGAAACCAATGAAAATGAAAACATAACTGTTCAAAATCTCTGGGATACAGCAAAGGCAGTCCTGAGAGGAAAGTATATAGCAATACAAGCCTTTCTCATAAAACAAGAAAGGTCTCAAATACACAATCTAACCCTACACCTAAAGGAGCTGGAGAAAGAACAGCAAATAAAGCCTAAACGCAGCAGGAGAAGAGACATAATAAAGATCAGAGCAGAAATCAATGAAATAGAAACCAAAAGAACATTAGAACAGATCAGCAAAACTAGGAGCTGGTTCTTTGAAAGAATTAACAAGATTGATAAACCCCTGGCCAGACTTGTCCAAAAGAAAAGAGAAATGACCCAAATCAACAAAATCATGAATGAAACAGGAGAGATCACAACCAACACCAAAGAAATACAAGCAATTATAAGAACATATTATGAGCAACTCTATGCCAGCAAATTAGATAACCTGGAAGAAATGGGTGCATTTCTAGAGATGTATCAACTACCAAAATTGAACCAGGAAGAAATAGAAAACCTGAACAGACCTATAACCAGTAAGGAAATTGAAACAGTTATCAAAAATCTCCCAAGAAACAAAAGCCCAGGGCCAGATGGCTTCCCTGGGGAATTCTACCAAACATTTCAAGAAGAATTAATACCTATTCTCCTGAAACTCTTCCAAAAAATAGAAATGGAAGGAAAACTTCCAAACTCATTCTATGAGGCCACCGTTACCTTGATCCCCAAACCAGACAAAGACCCCATCAAAAAGGAGAACTACTGGCCAATATCCTTGATGAACATGGATGCAAAAATTCTCACCAAAATACTAGCCAGTACGATCCAACAGTACATTAAAAGGATTATTCACCATGACCAAGTGGAATTTATCCCTGGGCTGCAAGGCTGGTTCAACATCTGCAAATCAATCAACGTGATACAATACATTAACAAAGGAAAGAACAAGAATCATATGATCTTCTCAATAGATGCAGAAAAAGCATTTGACAAAGTACAGCATCCTTTCTTGATCAAAACTCTTCAGAGTATAGGGATAGAAGGTACATACCTCAATATCATAAAAGCAATCTACAATAAACCTACAGCGAATATCGTTCTCAATGGGGAAAGCTGAGAGCTTTTCCCCTAAGGTCAGGAATGCGGCAGGGATGTCCACTCTCACCACTGCTATTCAACATAGTATTAGAAGTCCTAGCCACAGCAATCAGACAACAAAATGAATTCAAAAGCATCCAAATCGGCAAAAAGGAAGTCAAACTCTCACTCTTGGCAGATGATATGAAACTGTATGTGGAAAACCCAAAAGACTCCACCCCAAAACTGCTAGAACTCATACAGGAATTCAGTCAAGTAGCAGGATATAAAATCAATGCACAGAAATCTGTGACATTCCTATACACCAACAACAAGACAGAAGAGAGACAAATCAAGGAGTTGATCCCATTTTCAATTGCACCCAAAACCATAAGATACCTAGGAATAAATTTAACCAAAGAGACAAAGGATCTGTACCCAGAAAACTATAAAATAGTCATTAAAGAAATTGAAGAAGACACAAAGAAATGGAAAAACGTTCCATGCTCATGGATTGGAAGAACCAACATTGTGAAGATGTCAGTGCTACCTAGAGAAATCTACACATTCATTGCTATCCCCATCAAAATACAATCCGTGTTTTTCAAAGAAATGGAACCAATAATCCTAAAATTTGTATGGAACCAGAAGAGACCCCGAATAGCCAGAGGAATATTGAAAAAGAAAAGCAAAGCTGGCGACATCACAATTCCAGACTTCAAGCTCTATTACAAAGCTGTCATCATCAAGACAGTATGATACTGGCACAAAAACAGACACATAGATCAATGGAACAGAATCGAGAGCCCAGAAATGGACCCTCAACTCTATGGTCAACTCATCTTTGACAAAGCAGGAAAGAATGTCCAATGGCAAAAAGACAGTCTCTTCAACCAATGGTATTGGGAAAATTGGCCAGCCACATGCAGAAGAATGAAACTGGACCATTTCCTTACACCACACACAAAAATAGACTCCAAATGGTTGAAAGACCTAAACGTGAGACAGGAGTCCATCCAAATCCTAAAGGAGAACACAGGCAGCAACCTCTTCGACCTCAGCCACAACAAATTCTTCCTAGAAACATCGCCAAAGGCAAGGGAAGCAAGGGCAAAAATAAACTATTGGGATTTCATCAAGATAAAAAGCTTTTGCACAGAAAAAGAAACGGTCAACAAAACCAAAAGAGAACCGATAGAATGGGAGAAAATATTTGCAAATGACATATCAGATAAAGGGCTAGTATCCAAAATCTATAAAGAAGTTATCAAACTCAACACCCAAAGAACCAATAATCCAATCAGGAAATGGGCAGAAGACATGAATGATATTTTTCCAAAGAAGACATCCAAATGGCCAACAGACACATGAAAAAGTGCTCAGCATCGCTCGGCATCAGGGAAATCCAAATCAAAACCTCAATGAGATACCACCTCACACCCATCTCATTGGCTAAAATGAACAAGGCAGGAAACGACAGATGTTGGCAGGGATGTGGAGAAAGGGGAACCCTCCTACACTGTTGGTGGGAATGCAAGCTTGTGCAACCACTCTGGAAAACAGTAGGGAGGTTCCTCAAATAGTTGAAAATAGAGCTACCATACGATCCAGCAATTGCACTACTGGGTATTTACCACAAAGATACAGATGTAGGGATCCGAAGGGGTACTTGCAGCAATGTCCACAATAGCCAAACTGTGGAAAGAGTGAAGATGTCCATCGACAGATGAATGGATAAAGAAGAGGTGGTATATATATATATATATATATACACAATGGAATATTATGCAGCCAACAAAAGGAATGAGATCTTGCCATTTGCAACGACATGGATGGAACTGGAGGGTGTTATGCTGAGCGAAATAAGTCAATCAGAGAAAGACATGTATCATATGACATCACTGATATGAGGAATTCTTAATCTCAGGAAACAAACTGAGGGTTGCTGGAGTTGGGGGGGTGGGAGGGATTGGGTGGCCGGGTGATAGACATTGGGGAGGGTACCTGCTATGGTGAGCACTGTGAATTGTACAAGACTGATGAATCACGGATCTGTACTTCTGAAACAAATAATGCAATATATGTAAAGAAAAAAAAAGAAGAAGATAGCAGAAGGGGAAGAATGAAGGGGATTAAGTCGGAGGGGGAGACGAACCATTTGAGACGATGGACTCTGAAAAACAAACTGAGGGTTTTATAGGGGAGGGGGTTGGGGGGATGGGTTAGCCTGGTGATGAGTATTAAAGAGGGCACGTTCTGCGTGGAGCACTGGGTGTTATGCATAACAATGATTCATGGAACACTACATCAAAAACTAATGATGTAATGTATGGTGATTAACATAACAATAAAAATTATTTAAAAAAAACAGAAGAGATACAAACTAAGTGCACGATAATTAAAAAGATTGGAAAGCCACAGTGAGGCACATTTTAGTAAAACCTATGAGAAACAAAAACGAAGTTAAAATCTTAAAAATAATCAGAGAGAAGTCACCTCAAAAAGAATAGTTTCTGACTTCTTAACAGAAATTATGGGAAGCCAGAAGACAATGGATAGCCATCTTTTAAGTGGTAAAAGAAAATAACTGAAAACACAGACTTTATACTGAAGAAAATTATTATTCAGAAATGAAGGTGTAATGATGTTTCCAGGAAAATGAAAAACTCTGAAACTTCAGCACCCCCATTCTTGCACTGAAAAAGAAAAGTACTAGTGTAAGTTATTTAGACTGAAGTGTAGAAATGACAAAGAGAGTGTCATAGAAAAGAGCAAATATACAACAAATCTAATTGAATTTTGATGCTACAAAACAACAGTTATGCCAGATGATATTTTAATTACATAAAATTTCTATGACAACTACAACACAAGAAACAGGAGAGGATAAACAGAGTTAATGCATTCTAAGTTTTTACTATTATTAGAAAAATGTAAACGTATTTTCTTTAGAATGTAATATATCAAGGACACACATTGTAATCTCAAAATACACACTAAAAGAATCACTCAAAAATATGTAATGAATGAGGAGAAAATAATTTAAACATTTTTATTAGCCCAGGAAAAGTAATGAAAGATAAAATGAATGTAAAGCTAATATGTCGAATAAAAAAAAGTGAAATGATAGGTATTAATTCAACTATGTCAGTAATTACATTATATTAAATGGAATAAAGTTTTCAAGAAAAAGACCAGTATTTTCAGGCTAGATTAAAAGCAAAATTCAATTATATGCTACTTACAATATATCAATCTCAGAAATAAAACATGGAAATGTTAGATGTAAAGGGATAGAAATAGATACGTGGAATAAACACTAATCAAAAGAAAACTACATATATTTATAGTAATATAAAACATAGTAGATGGTTAGGTAAAAAAAATACTAGAAACAGAGATATCTTTCAAAATGATAAAGAAGTCAATCTACGGGGAATATTTCACAACTGAAAATCATTATTCAACAATAACACTGTTTTAAAACCTATCAAACAAAAGTTTGGTGAATTAAATGGAGAAATAGACAAACTCACAATCAAACAAATCCCCAAGTCATGAAGATTTAAATATACCTTCTTCAAAAGGCTAACAGAAAAAAGAGAAAAACATTGGAAAAAATAGAAATCTAAAAAATTACAGTTCAAAGTGTTTACCTAATTGGCATCTGTGGAGGCTTGCATCCAACAAATAGTTTAATTCTTCTCAGCCTATGGAATATTTATTTAAAACGACTATATGCTAGGTTATAAAGCAAATCTCCACAAATATTAAAAGACATAAAAAGCCCAGATTACATTCTCTGACTTTAGTGGAATTGAACTAGAAATTATTAACAACAGCAACAAAAAAGAGTGAATAAATTGATTTATACCACTCTCAATTGGTTGGAAATTAAGCAATATACTTTTAAATAACTCACAGATTAAGAGAGAAATTACAAAGAAAATTTCGAAATATTTTGAATAAATATTTAAATAATGATAAATAAAAATACACCAGTGCTCAGAGAGGGATTTATATTCTCATATTCATATGTTAGAAACAATGACTGTCGAGGGACACCTGGGTGGCTCAGTCATTAAGCGTCTGCCTCCGGCTCAGGTCATGATCCCAGGGTCCTGGGATCGAGCCCCGCATCGGGCTCCCTGCTCCGGCAGGAAGCCTGCTTCTCCCTCTCCCACTCCCCCTGCTTGTGTTCCCTCTCTCTCTGTGTCTCTCTCTGTCAAATACATAAATAAAATCTTTAAAAAAAAAGAAAAGAAACAATGACTGTCTGAAAAAGAAATGATCTAAGTTTCCATCTCATGAAGCTAGATAAAAGAACAGCAAATCAACACCAAAGAAACATGAGGAGAAATTAATGAAATAGAAATTAAATGTATAATAGAGAAAACCAATGAAGCCAAAAGTTAGCTGTTGGAAAATGCCTAGAAAAATCAATAACCCCTCAGAATAACTGACCAAGTTGTGGCAGTGGGGCGGGGGGTGGGGGGAATAATAGATTAGTGATAGCAGTTTACAAAAAGAGAAGGGAATGAAAGATCAGGAATGAAAAACTGGGCATCCTTCACCAGGCATTAAATAGATAATAAAATAACACTATAAACAATTTTATATCAGTTAACTTAAAATTTTAGATAAAAATTGGAAACTGTCTTAACAAATATAATTTTCCATAGCTGAACCAAGAAGAAATAGAAACTCTATACACTACAGAACTGACTAGAGAAATGGAATCTGTTACTTTTAATCCTTCTGTAATGAGAATCCCTAGCCTCACTGACTTCTGTAACTTATCCCCCATATTTAAAGAAGAGGTAAGTCCAAACTTACCCCAGCTCTTCTAGAGAATAGATGCGTCAGTTTGTGTCCCATAAAAAACAGTTTGGGGGATGGTGGTTTGCTTTGTGATTGACAGATCTAAGAAGAATTGTGTTTTTAAGGTTTTTTTCAAGCTTTTTCTTTGTGAGGAGTGATGATTTCCAAGTTCTCTAGTGTCAGAATAGAAACTGGAAGTTGCACTTTTTTTTAAGCTATGTAAGCACACACATAATAAATACACATTATGCACAGATATGTAAAATGTATATATAATTTTAAAAAGGCCTCTTTCAAGAATTTTGAATCACTACAATTAAACGTAGGCATAAGTGAATTTTAACATCTTTTTAAAATTTTGGACATTTGGAGTCAAATTATGCCTTTTTTTTTTTTTTTTTTTTTTTTTTGGTAAATAGGCTCCACACCCAGCGTGGAGCTCAATGTGGGGCTTGAACTAACGACCTTGACATCAAGACCTGAGCTGACATCAGGAGTCAAATGCTCAACTGACAGCCATCCAGGTGCCCCAAATTATGCCATTTTTATAGTAATGTTTACATGGTGAACATATTTTCTCCTAACTCACACTAAATACCTCTTCACATTCTTAACCAAACTCTTAGAGGGATAACTGTATTTTTCCCCATGACGTAAACATGTTTCATGCACTTTGTCCTTCCTAAATCTAATATTCTCTCCCTGAATCTACTAGCTTCTAAGTACATTTCCTTGCTAAGCTTCCTGTACACAAAATAGCTAGATACCAACTTGTAGATCCAGCCCTCTCCAATAAAAGTCAGATAGCTTCCTTCTAAGATATTCTCTGCCAAATCTGAAATCCCCAGTGTCTAGCAGAAACTCCAACTCCTTCCATTCATATCAAGACCCTTATGGTTTCTAGGAAGTGTCAAAGGGTTGTTGCTTCCTTCTGGTTATAATCCAAAACTCTAAAAAATATACTGTCTCTGGCTCATTGACCCCAGCAAAATGTCTTTCCTTTAAACATCTCAGGCAATTTTGTTTTGTGGCTTTCATTAAATAAAATATCTTGTGGTGCTATTTGTCATTTTACATTCATACATATTCAGGTATTTTTGTGTTGTATAGCTGCAGTGGGGGTATCATTGGGTAAATGACAAGCCTCTGATCAAATAAATTAGACAGTCGTCTCAACTAACTCATCTGACAGAAAGTAAATACACAGAAAGTAAACATTTGGATGTTGACCCAGATAACCCCATTCTCTCAATATGAGGTGATATCAATGTGTTTTAGTGTTAATAAGCCTTAGAAAGCAGTAAGTTTTCTATATTTTTCTTGTACCATGTTATTTTTTTAGGTCGGTTCTCTATATTCTCTGAAACATAAGTGTCTTAAAATTTGCAACTGTAGAAAACAACTATCTGGTATTTCACTAACCCATAGGTTATTATGAGCAACTGTTGGTAAATGGAATTCTACTGCTCCGATCAAGGGAAACAGTTGAGTTTGGGAGGTTGATTTTAGCAGATATGCAGATATTTTGAGCAGATGTATAGTTTACAGATCTTTTTTCAAGAGAGGTCAGAGATGTGAATGATTGTCACAAGACCTATGTTTAACTGCCTGTACTTTACTTACTTCAACCTAAATCCTTATCACATTGAAAAATTTCAGTTATCACAACTTTCAAAAAGAAAAACAAACTTTATTTTTATTTACTGGGAAAAACTGGAACTAGAATAATATTTTTTCTTATTATCACCTTAATGTTTATAAATTCAAAATAGAAATAAGGTAAGAATACAGGAAGAATAAAGAGGTAGAAAATACTTTTTTAATTTGTCAAATTTTGTATAGACTTTGAGATCTTCAAAGACAGGGGTTATATTTTATTGATCTTTGGAATCCCCACCCAGTCCAATTATAGCGGATAAAATTTTCTCAGTGTGGTTTGTTAACTTAATCACTGCATTTATGCCTTTCCTCTGATCTTATTGGGGGCAAACACTGTAGTCCACTTATGTTCTAGTCACACATAGCAGCTAGATGAAATTTTACGTAAGCGTTTACACTTTTCACAGTCAGGACTAAACACACCCTCTGTCCTCTATTACCTTTCCATATCTGCACTTACTTCTGCTTGGGGGTCAGTGAGGATGGTGCTGAAAGTGGAGTGCAGGGTAAGATTGACTGGGAACAAGTCCTAGCTTATCTCTGTGACACCATGGATACATTGATTGCTATTTCTGTGACTTTATTTCCTCATCTGTAAAATGGGAATTATAATGGTAGTTGTTGTTGTAAAAATAGTAAATTTTTGCATGTAAATCACTTGGCACTCTTTCTGGCATATAAAAATAGTCATAAGAATTAAGTATTATAAATTCTCATTATGTTAAAATGATAAGTCTCCCAGTTAACAAAGAACCGAATGTTAACCATTCATTAGCAATTTACCACACAAGTGTCAATTATATAACAGAAATTCTGCTATCCATTAGATTAACTAACAAGATTAAGCAAAAAAAGTGCAGAAAATTTTATGATAAGGAAAATAATAGGAAGCTATGAAATCAGAAAGTAGAGGTCCCTAAGGATAGGGAACTATGTTCACTGAGAAATTATATCATGACTAAATGCTAAATTTTGTCAAATTATTTTTCTGCACCTATGGTGATATTTTTATTAGACTTTTGGTATGATGAATTATATTAATTGATTTTCAGTAGTGAACTACCATGAATTCCCCACTTAGTCATTTCATATTATCTTTCTATATATGGTTTGATTTGCTAGAATTTAAAAAAAAAACATGAAGGAGTTTGCTCTTTTTCTTTTTTTAATGTCTCCATTTCAGTATCAAAGTGATGCTAGCCTCATAGTATAAGGTGGGAAGTGTTCTTTTTTTTTTCAATTTTCATGAATAGTTGGTGCAGAGTTGCTAATAATTTTTCCTTCAATATTTGGTAAAATTCATAGGTAAAGCCATCTAGCTACAGAATTTTTCTTGTGGGAAAATTTTATTTTATTTTTTTCAAGATTTTATTTATTTATTTGAGAGAGAGAGCAAGAGCACAAGTGGGGTAAGAGTCAAAGGAAGAAGCAGACTCCCTGCTGAGCAGGGAACCTGATGTGGAACTCGATTCCGGGACTCCAGGATCATGATCTGAGCCAAAGGCAGACGCTTAATGACTGAGCCACCCAGGCACCCAGAAAATTTTAAACTATAAATTCCATTTACTTAACAGATAGAAGGTTTTATCAGGTTACATATTACCATTTGCATGAGCTTTGGTAGTTTGGGTCTTTTAAAGAGTTTCTCCAGGGGCACCTGGGTGGTTCAGCTGGTTGAGCATCCGACTCTTGATTTTGGCTCAGGTCATGATCTCAGGGTGGTGGGACTGAGCTCCGCATTGGGCTCGACGCTGGGTGTGGAGCCTGCTTGAGATTCTCTCTCTCCCTCTCTGCCCTTCCCACACCGCTCTCTGTCTCTAAAAAAAAAAATTAAAGAATTTCTCCATTGCATCTAGGTTGCTGAATTTATTGCCATTAAGGACACTAAGGACATTCCTTTTAAAAGGAAAACCATATTTCCCCTGTTCACAACACTTCCGACACCAAATATGTGGGATTTTTTTTTTTTTTCCATTCCAACTAGTTCTTCAACTCTTTGGACACCAATCAAATGTCCTCTAATTCAATTATGACACTCACTGCCCAGAGGTAGCACAAAGCTCACCATTTAAGGACTCAGTCCCACAAGACTGCCCCCCACCCCTGCTACAGATGCCAGTCCCAAGTACCAAATTGTCTCTTATATTTCTGGCAATATATTGGGGGTTCCAACATCCCACTCCTCAGGTTTGATAATTTGCTATAAACACTCTCAGAACTTACAATTACTAGTTCATTATAAAGAACAGGATAAAGGATTCACAAAAACAGCCAGATGAAAAGATATGTAGGGAGAGACCCAGAAGGGGCCTGAGCAAAGGAGTTTCTGTTCCTATGGAGTTGGATTGTGCCACTCTCTCAGCATGTAGATGTTTTCACCAACCCAGAAGAAGTCCGAACCCCATAGTTTAGGGACTTTTACGTAGGCTTCCTCACACATGAATAATTATATTATTAACAACCAGCCCCTCTCCCCTCCCTGGATGTCAGGGATAGGACTGCAAGTTCTAAACTTCTAATCATGGCTTGGTCTTTCTGATGACTAGCCCCATCATAAAGCTATCTAGAGGTCCCCAACCCCCAGTCATCTCATGAACATACAAAAAACACTACTATCATTCCTAAGAGTCCAAGGGTCTTAGATGTTCTTGTGTCAGGACCCATGATCAAAAATCAAATATTAGAACAAAACATGCTCCTAGCACCCTATACTAAAGAAACTGTAAGGGTTTTAGATGCTCTGTGCCAGGAACTGGGGACAAGACCCAATATATTTCTTATTACTCTATACTAATATTTATGGAATGAGTAGGGAGATTTTTCTCATTCCTGGTACTAGTAATTTGTGTCTTTTTCTTTTGGTCTTGATGAATCTCACTAGACATTTACCAATTTTATTGATCTCAAGGAAAAATAAATTGTTTTATTAACTTTTCTATCAAATTTTTTTAAAGATTTTATTTATTTATTTGAAACAGAGAGAATGAGAGAGAGAGAGAGAGAGAGAGAGAGAGAGCACATGAGAGGGGGGAGGGTCAGAGGGAGAAGCAGACTCCCCGCCGAGCAGGGAGCCCGATGTGGGACTCGATACAGGGACTCCAGGATCATGACCTGAGCCGAAGGCAGTCGCCCAACCAACTGAGCCACCCAGGCACCCCTCTATCAATTTTCTACTTTCTATTCAATTTGTTTTTTCTTATATATGTTATGTCCTTTTATTCTATTTACCTTGGGTTTAATTTGCTGTTTTTTCTAGTTTCTTAATTTGGAAGTTTAAATTATTAATTTTCTCTATAGTTTTCTTTACTTGTAACATCTTTACATCTGGTTATAGTATTAGGACAATGCAGATCTCACATGATTTAGAAAGCATTTCCTCAGCCTCTATTTTCTGTAACAGATTGTAAACAATTGGTATAATTTCCTCCTTACCTGTTTGGTGAATTCATCGGGGAACCCATCTAAACCTAGCGCTTTCTGTTTTGGAGGGTTATTAATTATTGATTTAACTTCTTTAATAGATAAAGGTCTTATTCAGACGGTATTTTTCTTCCAGTGTGGGTTTTCATACACTGTATGTTTTCAAGGACCTGGTCTAGATTTTTTCTAGATTTATCAACCATTTTATCTAGATTATCAATTTATGACCATAGAGTTGTTTGTAATATTACTTTATTATCCTTTCAATGTTCACATGGTCAGTAGCAATGGCTCCATTTTTTCATTTCTGATATTAGTAATTTGTGTCTACTCTCCGTTTTCCTTAGTTACCACAACTAGAAGTATATTAATTTTATTGCCCTTTTTTAAAAAAAACCAGCTTTTGAATTTATTGATTTTCCCTGTTTCATTTTCAATTTCATTACTATTTACTTTAATTTTATTTGTTTTCTTCTGTTTATTTTAGATTTAATGTGCTCTTCTTTTTCTAGTTTCCTAAGAAACAAAATTAGTAGATCATTGATTTTAGATCTTTTCTCTTTTCAAATATATTCATACATTCCTATAAATTTCCCTCTAAGCATGACTTCTGAAACATTGCACAAATTTGGTAAGTTTTATTTCATTTTCATTGAGCCCAAAACATTTTTAAATTTCTCTTAAAAACTCTTTGACCCATGTGTTAATTAGAAGTGTTGTTAAATTTCCAGATATTTAGAAATTTCTGGCTATCTTTCTGTTATTGATTTCTAGCTTAATTCCACTGTGGTCTGGGCACGTAACACTTGTTAAAGTATGTTTTATATCCCAGAGTTAGTTTATCTTGATGAATGGTCCATGTGGGCTTGAGAAGAATTTGTATTCTGCTGTTTTTGGACGTAATAGTTAATAGATGTCCATTATATCCAGTTTATTGATGTTGTTCAACTATATCCTTATTGATTTTCTGTCTACTAGATACATCCATTACTGATAGAGGGGTGCTGAAGTCTCCAAATACAAAAGTTGATTCATGTATTTCTCCTTGCAGTCCTACCAATTTTGCCTCACATATTTTGATGCTCTCTTGTTAGGCATATAAACATTAGGTATGAAGTCTGTTTGAGAATTAGTTTCATTATCATTAGATAATGCCCCTCTTTTTTCTGATAATTTTCCTTGCTGAAGTTGGCTTTGTCTGTAATGGATATAGCTACTCCAGCTTTTTCTTGGTTAGTGTTATCATAGTATATCAACCTCTCTCCCTTTATTTTAAATCTGTGTCTTTTATTTAAAGAGTGTTCTTATAGACAACATATAGCTGGTCTTTTTCAACCCTCTATGATGTCTGATAATATCCGTCTTTTGATTAGTATAGTTAGACTATTCACATTTACAGTGATTATTGATATAGTTGGATTTATTTTACCATATTTGTTACGTTTTCTATTATTTGCCCTTCTTCTTTGTTTTTGTTTTGCTTTTTTTTTTTTTTTGGTCTCCTACTCTTTTTCTACCTTCTCTGGTTTTAGTGGAGCATTTTATATACTGTTATTTTATCTCTTCTCTTAGCATATCATTTATACTTCTTTAAAAAATTATTTTTAGTGATTGCATTAGAGTTTGCAGTATACATTTATAATTAATCTAACTCCACTTTCAGATAACACTATACCATTTTATTGCTAGTATAAGTACCTTATAACAGAGTATTTTTAGTTTTTCCCTTCTATCTGTTAAAATATTGCCACCATCCATTTCACTTATCCAATAAGCTATAATTACTGAATATATTGCTGTTCTTACAACTTTGAACAAATTTTTATCTGTTAGATCAATAGGAGTAAAAAAAGTAAAGATTTTATTTTATATTCATTTATTCCCTTTCTAATGCTCTTCTTTTCTTTTTACAGATCTGAGTTTCTGACATACAGCATTTCTTTCTCTCTGAAGAATTTTTTTAACATTTCTTGCAAAGTAGGTCTATTGGTGACAAATCCTTCAATTTTTGTTTGAGGAAGTCTTAATTTCTCTTACATTTTTGAAGAATAATTTCACCAGATACAGAATTCTAGCTTTGACAATGGTTGTTTTCTTCAACACTAAATATTTCGTTTCACTTTTGCTTGCATGATCTCTTAAGAGAAGTCTACCACGACTCTTATCCTTTCCTATAGGTACAGCATTGCTCCCCCTACATCTGACTTCCTTAAAGATTTTCTGAAGTTTAATCATGATACGCCTAAGTGTATTTTGCTTTTTTTTTTTTTTTTTTTGGTATTTATTCTACTTGGTGTTCTGTGAGCATCTTGGGTCTGCATTTTGATGTTTGCCATTAATATAAAAAAATTCTCAGCCATTGTTCTTCAAATATTTCTTCTGTTCCTTTCTGTCTTTCTTCCCCTTCTGTTATTCCCATTTGACATACATTTTGCCCTTTGTAACTGTCTAACAATTCTTGAATATTCTGTTACATCTATTTAAAATTTAACTTCATTGAGGAATAATTGACAAATATACATACACACACACACACACACACACACATATATATATAGTATGTGATGACTTGATATACAAACACAATGTCGAACAATTTCCAAGATCAAGATAGTTAACATATCCATCACTTTTCTTTGTCAACATTAGCTAACTTGTGTGTGGTGAATAATTACAATCTGCTCTTAGCAACATTCAATAACAATACCATATTGTAAACTATAGCCTCCATGTTATATGCTAGATGTTCAGAACTTATTCTTCTTTTAACTGAAAATTTGTACTCTTTGAACTACATCACCCCATTCCCTCCCACCCCCCAGGATGGGCAACCACCACCTTATTTTATTCTATTCTCTGAAAATTGGATTTTTAATTCCACAAAGGAGTGACAGCATATAGTATTTGTGTTTCTCTTTCTGTCTTACTTGACTTATCATAATGCCATCCAGATTAATCCATGTTGTCACTAATGGCAAATTTTCTTCTTTTTCGTGGCAGTCTATTTAATTTTTGTTTCTGTTTGCATTTCAGTTTTGGAAGTTTCTATTGACCTCTCTTCAAATTCACTGATTCTTTCCTCAGTTGTTGTTGTTTGTTGCTGTGTCCATCAAAGGCATTTTTCATTTCCATTACTGTGTTGATTCTTTCTTAGAGTTTCAATCTCTGCTTGCATTGCCCATTGTTCTTTATGTTGTCTACTTTTTTATTAGATGCCTTAGCGTATTAAACATATTAATCATAGTTATTTTTCTGGGGCGCCTGAGTGGCTTAGTTGGTTGTGCATCTGACTCTTGATTTTAGCTCAGGTCATGATCTCAGGGTTGTGGGATCAAGCCCTACATTGTGCTCCACACTGGGCATGGAGCCTGCTTAAGATTCTCTCTCTCTCTCTCTCTCTCTCTCCCTCTGCCCCTCCCCTTCCTTTCCCCCTCTAAAAAATAAAAAATAAAATGAAATAAAATAAGATATTGGTCTGATAATTCCTAGATCTCCACCATATGTGAATCTAGTTTTGAGGCTTGCTCTGTTTCTTTAAATAGCATTTTGTTTTTAGTATCTCTTACAATTTTTGTTGAAAGCTGGACATGGTATCTTGGGTAAAAGGAATCTATTACTGGCTCTAGTGGTGGACTTCTGTTTCTGTACATTGTTCTAGCAAGCTGCAATTCCCTGTATTCACCAGTCTCTTGATTCTGAAGGCAGACATTTGCCCAGTGACCCCACTTCTCTAGTGAATATAAGACTTGTTGATTTTCATCTTATTTAGCTCTTTTTTTGTTTTGAGGATTGTAGTGACTTCCAAGCTCATTATGTATTGGACCAGAACAAATCTGGTTCTGTTTTGATTGATTTATTTTTATGTTCATTATGCATCATATTATTTTGCTTTTCATTGCTTGTTACTTTTTTAATATATGGCAGACATTGTGAATTTTTAATTATTGGCTTCTGGATAATTTTGTATTAAAAATATTATTAGACATTCATAACTTGGAAACAACTTGATCTTTTTGCTGTTTTCTTTTAATATTTTTCAGATGAAATCAGAGAAGGTACTAGTCTAAGGCTAATTTTATCCCCTCAACAAGTCACATTTTTAAAGTATACTACCTAGTGCTCTGTGTATTATGTGGTTTTTAAACTTTTGACTGCGATCCAGTGTAAACTCTTTTGTGAAAGCCTACTCCTTTCAGATGCTTCTTATCCCATCCTAATATAGCTTCCTTACAAACATACACTAACCATCACTATCTGAACACTTGGTGTTGATCCAATGCAGATCTCTGGTGATCTTTCTACAGTTCTCTCCTCTCTGTGCCTATGCCTTGCAATCTCTAGCTGCCTTGGCCAACCTTAATTCCCACTTTTATGGCTTCAACTCAGGGAGGGTGCTGAGATCTGCTTCAGTCCTCCTTCCTTGTGCTGATTCCTGGAAACTCTCAAGGCAGTAAGCTCACCTCATTTCTCCCCTTCTCTTAGGAATTATTAATCCTGATAATTTCCATAATGTTCCTCTTTAGGGAACTCAACACTTTGCTTCTGCCCTCTCAATCTGTCATCTTTTTAATGATTTTTCTTGTCCTATAGTACTAACTAGATTTTTCTCCAGTATAATGTTGAAAAGCAATGGTGATAGTAGGCATCTTTTTATTATCCAGTTTTTTTTTTTAACATTTTATTTATTTATTCATGGGAGACAGAGGGAGAGAGAGAGAGAGAGAGAAGCAGAGGGAGAAGCAGGCTCCCAAGGAGCAGGGAGCCCGATGCGGGACTCAATCCCAGGACCCTGGGATCATGACCTGAGCTGAAGGCAGTTACTTAACCATCTGAGCCACCCAGGTGCCCTATCCAGTTTTTAAAGAGAAGGTTTCTAATGCTTCACTGTTAAATGTGATGTGTGTTGTAAATTTTTCATATTGATCATTACTAATTTAAGTAATTTCTTTTCCATTCTGTATTTGCTATGAAATCTTAACACATATGTGTTGACTTTTATATACATATTTGCATTACTAGGATCATATAATTTTACCCTTCAGTCTCTTAATATTAAACTCTTCCAATATTCCTTTTGATAGAATCTACCTAGTAATGATATAGTATTATTACTATTTATAATGCTGACTGTAGGCAAGGATTTCATCACTGTTATCTCTTCATGTCTCATAATACCTATGAGCATGCCTTGCAAATAATGGATACCAAAGGAATTTAGTGAATTTAATCCATTTGAATTCATATTATTTGAAATCTCTGAAGTAGCCCATAAAATTAAAAACAATTGTTCAAGCTCTTCCAATTCCTGTTCTCTAACTTACTTAATTACAGTCTAGAGTATCTACCATATGTCAGGTAGGAAAAAAGAACATTTTGAATGAAGAAAGCTAACGGAAGGTAAATAATTTTCATAGAATCACTGAAGTGTATACAAGATGGTATTCCAGCTGCTAAGTTTTGGTTCAACAAATATAATTTTCATGGGTCAGTAGGTTGGGCCTAACTAGAAACTACTGCAACTATGAAGCATTTCATCAGTTTCATTGACACGCATGTAGGTGACTCCATGATGAGGCTTTTAGCACTTAACTTTTATACAGTAACATGATTGCTTTCACAAGAACTCAAACAGGCACACACACCACAGGTTTTCAAGAACAAGTAATTCATTGCAGTGCCATATCTTATGTATAGACCTTGAAAGTCAACGTGTGTGCTTGTTGATCTCTTCTGTTTTATTTTGTTTTATTGATTTTGCATCCTAGATGGATTCTTCTTCAATTGGAACCACCTTGTTCCCGAATGATAAAATCTTTCTACATTCTTGACTAACTAATGGAGATATTGGATGAGGTGGTGTGAGAGATGTGATGGAAGGTAGGGGGGAGAAGATTTGCAGGAAATGAAACAGATTGCTAAAGAAACCACTCCATTACATTTTTATGAGGCCTGGTCTCTAAGTTTGAGCTAAACTCAAGAAGTCATAGAGAAAATCGGTTGGACTGTAGCATACTTAATAAATTAACACATTGTTAAATATTCAAATAAAACTCTCTTAACAAAGCATGACTTAGAAGTATTTACAAAAAGTCATAATGTACAGAAGTTACTGAAGGCTTTTTTCTGGACAAGCTCTGTGCTTGACACTACCAAAGTCATCTCACTGAACCTTCAAGAACTGTGACTGGTAGGAAGGACTACTTGTATTTTACCAACGCAGACAATGAAAATAGGGAAGTTTAGGTAACTTCCCCATAATCACAAAGACCAAAGGTGACTGAACAGTGATTGAAATAAAGAACAGTCTTACTCTAACATTAATGTCAATATTTAATTGCTAAAACAAATTCTTAAATACACTCTTGACAATATAAAAACTTTAAAAAACTATATTGGATAGATGTGTTCTTTGGTCCTTAGAAGGCTTAAAGAATTTTCTCAGTGGAGAGGCCTATAATTTTAGCCTTTTTTTTTTAAATCATTCCTAGGATTTTGTTTCCCTAGTGCTACGGTTCTTACTTTAAAGCTGTTTTTGCACAATAGTAGCTTAAATCCATGGCTCTTACAATAACTTTGCCTCCCTTTGTGCTGATTGTGATGCCCTGTTGGCATTTCCTATTTGTCCTTCCATCTACAAAGGTCAACATACTGAGATGACTGTTCAAGATCCAAGGCCCACCCTTCATTCTGCAATGAATCATTCTCTATGTGTGATTGTTCACATTTTTATTAAAGGAATTTTAGTTTTTGTAGCTGAATATGATTTTTTTCTCTTTTCATTCCCATGTACTTGAAATGCTTTACTGTAAAATCACACATTTCTTCCACTCAATTCATGTAATTTTTCTCTTATTTATTCTACTAGCACCTGCCTGTCTTTCATATATAATTCAAGCTTCTTAAGCTTAGCATTAGTAATTTACTTCACTTATTAATTTATTTCTATAAACTTTTTTTTCCATTATTCCATCTAGCCTGCCATGTAGTGCTTCTTTATTGTTTTTTTTTTCCCCCTTCCAAATTTTCCTTCATGCCCCTTTTCTTGTGTTTTCTGGTCATTCATACAATATTCTCTAAATTCCCATCACAAAAATCACAGTTAGTCCTGATTAGCCTAAAACCTAAAACAAAACAAAAATACCCTCTTTTCTCCCTGTGTTCTCCAGCTCAGTGTGAGACATTTAAAATATGTAAAAATAGTTGCCCCAAAATGTCTGTCATTGCATCTGAACAGATTCAGTTTAACACTGTGTGTGTGTGCACATAAGAAAGGCTTTTTTTGTGAAACAAGACAAAATGATACATATATGAATTGTGTGCCTCAGGAGACCAGGAAAGAGAACATACAAAAAACTGGGTTTGCAGGAATAGAAGAGAGTCTCACTTTCAACCTGGGTTTAGGATCCTTGTGTACTTCCAGAATTTAGAACAGAAAGTAGTTAGAAAAGAATCTGAAATTACATGTGTATATGTTTGTGTAATATTGCTACATGTTCAAGTATGTTTGTGATTTACCATCTGGAATTGCTCAAACTATGCACCACTGTGACTTTGTCACCACCTGGTGACAGGTTGCTAAAATTTTAGATTTGTTTATTACCCATTCATTTAAAAATTGTGTGTAAAACTATAAAACAGCATTACATACATGACAATGAAATCTGAAATCTGTGAACCAGGCATTTCTGTTGCCAATGGAATGGGAAGAGGAAGCATAATTTATCATGACATCCTTTCTGTATTCTCTGATTCCATTTTCCATTGTTCAAATCCCTTCTATTGTAAAATTTGCAAGGCAAAAATTGGGGTTACAGGGAAGCAGAAGGTATTATTTCTTCTTGTACTTAATTAATCATCAATTGTAAAGATAGAGTCTATACATAAAAGATAAAATAATACAGAACAGGGTGATACCAAAAACAATAATTGTTAAAAAGAGGAAGAGATCACTATGATTGGACAGTTAAGAAAAACGACACAGAAACAGTGAGTCTTGAGTTGGCACTTGAAATAGTAGGGCTTAGGGACGTCCAGGCTATGTCAAGGGAACATGAATGAGAAACTCACAAATGTAGAGGTGGACATTTGTCACAGGATTGATGTGAGGTAAACGAACAAGTTGAGGAAGCATGGCTGTTTTCCATGATAGAGAGAAAAGAGCTCACATAAATAGCCACCCAAAAAATGCCTTTCTAAATCTTGTTTAAATCTTATTTAATCATACCCTGTGTCCTATTTTAGCTACATGCATATGTATTTTCCTCATCACAAGAATATACATTATTATAGAAAAGATTCTTTTTATTTTTTTTGTATTTCTTTAATGTCAATACAGTGTTTTGTATTTATTAGCTAATTGAGCAATCTTTCTTAAATTCAAGAAGGAAGGCAGCAAGGAAAAGAATGAAGAATAAATGAGATCAGTCATATTTTAGAGGGTGTGGAACAGCAAAATGAGAAATATTGACTCACCTATCTTTTCCTTGTCAAGGATGGAAAATCTTGCTTTTGGTAATAAGGATGTGGTGTAAATGATAGTTATGCCTTTATTCAAATTTTTAATAGCTATGAGTTAGCACTGATTAGATAATGCCATTTTGATGACTAAAACATCCCTTACAATTCTGCACTATTTATATGTTCATTAATATATGTGATTGTGTCAACAGTTGTATGCAAAAACACCTTACAAATTCCCCATGCATGATTTGCAACCCACATAACTCAAAAACTGCCAGGCAAAAGTCATCTTTAAAGAGGAGAAACATCAAAAAGGGTAGTGGGTTTGCATGAATACTTTAGGATCAAGGGTGAATGAGACTAAGTTTCCACTCAAAAGTCCTGTAAATCAGAATGAAAGTAGTTTCTCCTTTCCTCTCTTCTTAACGATTCCTGTTGTCATCATGTTTGCTGGTCGAGGTTGGGGATAGCTAAAAAAATGACCTTGTGAGCCTTCTCACAAAGGTTCTAAACCCTCATTCTAAGGTTACAAGTAGTAAAGTCTTACTTTCCATAGTTTAACTTTTATTAAAGAGTAGTACTTACCAAGGAGGGCACTTAAGCATGATTCCTTCATGAGTAGGGCATTTATCCATTTTGGTTAGGACCAAAATGTTACTACATGTTGGAACAGTCAGCCTGACCAGTCAAGCCTTAAACCCCATCTGAGATGGGTCTACCAGAAAGATCTAATTACACTGGACCCTGCTTACCTCCCTCTACCCTCTCCGGGGAGGAGAGGGTGAGGAAGAGAGGCAACTCATACATTTTATATAAACTACATATGGACATGTGACATTCTTGAGGAGGAAAGATATTCTGATAGTCAGTCTCCATGTTTCTAGAACACTAAACTTCCAAAATAATTCAAACCACAGAGAGAAGAAAAGCCCGTTGTTTCAAAACAAATTTGCTCTTCAACAGAATGTTTCTGCACCCCCATTACTTGAACACTGAGGATTTGAAAGCCTTTGTTAAGCTTAATTCACTGAGATTCAAACCATTCACTCGAAGCATACTTGCTTATTTTAAAATCCAAAGACAAGTCTAATCATTATTCTTTTAGAAGTATTCTACCACAGTGATATAAAGTAGGGGAAGGCAGTCTTTCAACTTACAAAGGTTGGGTTCTTAAAGTTTTTTTGTGCATTTTGCTTCAAATTGGTACAAATTTTCTCATACAATATATTTTTTCCATAGAAAATAATTGGAAAGAATAATACAATTGTCTATAATTATTATCTTTTAAGGGTAAAACAAATAATAGACACAAAACTAAGTGGAAAAATCATGTGGGACATTTTTTTGGGCATTTTTCACATAGCTACTGTCTCTACAAAACGTGACAAACAATCAAGATTTGGCATTAGATATTAGGTGTCTGACATTAAAAGTCACATATCATAAATATGTCATTTTTTTAAGTTTAAACTTTCTTTGCATGAGTCACAGAGTCAAAATAGAACCGTAGTATTTTCGAAAGGACAGTAAAAACACTAAAGGTAGCCAAGGACCTAGCAGATAGTAGTTGTTGGACACCCTAAATGTACAGACCAAGTCAAAAGAGAATATAGGGATTTCCATTCCCATTTTTTCCCACATCATGGATATGCCTTTCCTATCAAGAAACAATGTTAATAAAAATGAGGCTTTGATGGGGCACCTGGTTGACTCAGTTGGTTAAACACCTTACTCTGATTTCGGCTCTGGTCATGATCTCAGGACCATGAGATAGAGCCCCACATGGGGCTCCATACTCAGCGGGAAGTCTGCTCTCTCTCCCTCTCTCCCTGCCCCCCTAACCCCGTGCTCATGCATGCTCTCTCTCTCTCTCTCTCAAATAAATAAATCTTTAAAAAATGAGGCTTTGACTAATAATATAAATGGCAATATCCTTCTCGATTATTATTAATAGAATTCACATGCTTATTTCAGCTCATAATTAATGGGAAAAGACAGGAACAATATAATAGTGGTTCATCTATATAAAGAGATTTCTGTTTCCTATTGAGAATGACACATTGGGTACATGATACAGAAACCATGTTTCTTTTTTTTTAAGATTTTATTTATTTATTTGAGAAAGAGAGAGAGAGAGCACAAAAAAGGACAGTGGCAGAGAGAGAGGGAGAAGCAGGCTCCCTGCTGAGCAGGGAGTACAACACGGGGCTGGATCCCAGGGCCCCGAGATCGTGACTGAGCTGAAGGCAGACAGACACTTAACCTACTGAGCCACTCAGGTGCCCCTGAAACCACGTTTCTTTTAAAATAAATGTAGAGTTGATGCCTTCATTTATTTTAAAATTGATTGTTGTTTATTTATATCTGTGGAATGGAAGACCATCCAGAAGCTCCGGACTGAGTTTCCATTATACAACTTTAGCTTCATATATAAATTTAAAACAATTACAAGAAACAAAGACAATTGTGGCACAATCCTGAGAAGCATAAATTGTGCAATAGAATGGAGAGAAAATAAGAGTTTTTATAGCATTAATGTATAAAATATAAAACCAGCCTCTGTAAACAGGCACTAATTAAAAACTTGAGGAATTGTTAATGAAAGTACATTCCATTTATTAAGACTCTATTATCTAATAATCCTAACTATATTTTTCCTTAACATATAAGAGTGAGCTATAGCCATTATCAAAAACATATTTTACCCTATAAACAAATTCATTTACAGCTGTGCTTTGTCACAATTATCATATTAATGGATTAATATAAATTTCCTTTTCTGAGAGTAAGTGAAAGAAACTGAATGAACTGACTGTATATTACAAGCACATGTATTGAAGTGTTCATGATTATACACCAACAAAACAAGCAAACTCTACTGATCCAGTGTCTTGTCTAATTAACTTCCCTGAGCCCTTCCAATGTATTCAGCTATATCAACATAGACCTGCCTTTGTCGCTCCTTCTCTCCCCATCTATTGACCCACACCTAAAGATTCAGATTTATCTTAGTTTTGGTAATGAATTTGGCCCTTGACAAAGGAAATATAAAGACTTTAACCTTACAGTGGGGAATTGTCCTTCAAAATTTTTAGCTCAGTTCTTGGCCAGATTGACTCCAGTCAATTGTGTTTTGACCTTTATTTAATACTTCTTTGATTCCCTTGCAAGTGATAGCCATAACCTAGAAGTAATATCACTGCCTCTTACCTTTTCCCCAGCCTTTTCAAAGTCTGAAATCTGAGCTGGATCTCTCCTAGATGATGCTAACTCTCGGACTGGCTTTGCCCGGACAACGTGAGGACAGCCAATTATTGTCCATATTATTAAATCTGATACAGATGTGCCCACTTGAGCCTCCACCTATTCTTCCTCACACACCATTCTCTTCCCTTCTCTTTGCTAATACTATGGTTACAGCAGGGTATGTTCTGTGAATCTCAGTGGACCATTCTTGTCCCCAAATTTCAGTCATCCTTAATTTGGCACATTTAGCTCGGATAAAATAGCTATGCTAATGGCTAGTATGATCACGAAATATGGCCAGAAACTGAAAACAACACTATGACAGTCTCTGAATAGATTCTTTGACCAATTTGGTTTTCATAGCGATTACAAAGAATAGCCCATTCCATACTATTTAGAACATCAGGATCTTGATATTCAACATGTTCTTAACTTTTCTTTCAGCAGTAATATACTTAGCATTAGTAATTTGGGTGGCATTTCTAAAAAAAATGTCAAAAGACATATTGAATTATTACACAGAAGTTGTGTTATAAATGTACTTCTCTGAATTTCAGATGAAGAAAATAAAAGGTTTTAAATCAGACAGCATACAAATTTCCAATCATCCAAATGTAGTATGTTAATGAAGAAACTCAATTTTCATGTTTATTAAGGCTGTACTTCTGTTATGTCTGTGGATGAAGCAATCACATCCATGGATGCTACATTTTTTAATGGACTTGAGTTTTACTACATATAAAAAGGAAAAATCTCTACCATAGAATAATAGTGTACATATTTCCTGGAGCCAGACGGTGATTTTTATTTTATTTATTTTTATTTTTTTAAAGATTTTATTTATGTATTTGACAGAGAGAGACACAGCGATAGAGGGAACACAAGCAGGGGGAGTGGGAGAGGGAGAAGCAGGCTTCCTGACGAGCAGGGATCCCGATGTGGGGCTAGATCCCAGGACCCTGGGATCATGACCTGATCCAAAGGCAGACGCTTAATGACTGAGCCACCCAGGCGCCCTGACAGGGTGATATTTTAAAAGATGAGATGACTAATGGGGATATCAGTCTATTAAAAGCTAAATATGTAAGAGTAATATTAGCATATGCTTAATAAATGATATATTCTTATTTATGATGATGTATTATACTTTAATTACAAAGCAAAGAGAAGACATGAATAAATATAACAGACATTAAAAAGCATATTTAAGCTCCCATAAACTTAAGGGGAAACAACTGAGGTAAAAAATTGAAAGAAGAGTAGCAAAATGGGTTGACCAAGAGGTTTCTCAGGAAGGTTCCAGATCTTGATAACCAATGAGAGTTTGAAAGACCATCAGGAACAGAAGAGTACTTGGACCTAGGTTAGTTAAGTTGACATTTAGACTGCCCACGTAAAGCCAAGGTTTTGATGGCTACATCTTCATTGAAAAGATAGACCACAAAAGCTGTCCACCAGTCCAGCAGGTACAGACAACAGGGAAACTTGATTATATTGGCCTGCTCTTTTGGTGGGAATAATACGGTCTGTCTTGAGAATTCATAGTCTTAGAACTACCATCAAAAAGTTTATGGTTCCAATGTGTACTACCTGCAACATAAAGACTTTATTCTTACATCAGGGAATGATACATCAAAATTAACAGTAAAAAGTGGTCCCAGTCTGAGAATATCTCTGAATTAATTGGTAAGAGCAAATAATTTTTATAAGGGAAATACTTTAAACCAAAACCTCATAGTTAGCTAAAATTGATCTCACATAGGAAACAACATGATTATACCCCAAGAACCTCATACATACAATTAAAGATCATAAATATAAAAATTATAAATAAATTTTTAAATGGCAAAGACATAAACGAAGTATTACAATATGAGGAAAAACAAACCACATATCAAAAGACGAAAATTATTTCAGAAAAGAACACATAGACACAAAAAATGAAAATAGATCTGATGAAACCAGAATACATACAGTAACAATGTTAGAGTATACAGAGGAAAAAACATATCATTTACTGAAGGAATAAGAATCCCTCTTATCCCATCAAAATTATAGACTGCCTAGTTGCATCATCATATACCTATCTATAAGTTCAAATGCCCCCAGCTCTAGTAATATGCAGTAAATTGTTCAGTATAGGATGCCAAAACACTGACAGTATTAAATCTAAAACTATCTGACAGTGACATTTGTTCCTGAAATGACGTTTAACCTCAGGAGATATCTACTTAATAATTATCGATTATCACTCCAATTTTTATACCTCTAACTGAGATTCTAGACAGACATAAGAGCTAAGAAAAAAAATGCATGAGATTGGAAAGACCATTTCTTAGGAACTTGGGGTCATTATGCAACATAAGAGGTAACTTGCAAGGCCTCTGTGTCTAAATATCTATCCACAATTTAGCAAATGGCATGTTAGTCTACCTTAGTATAAATGTCATTTAACACTTTTAACCAATAAATAGAGCAAATATATATGTTCTTATTTATCATAATGGCAGTAATGCTGAAGTAGCAAATCTCACAGTGGTGCTATAATTTCTTTAGTTTAAAAGGAAGAAAATGAACCTATGAAAACAAACCATTATTCTCTACCTCTTTGACATAAATTACAAATTCCTCAGAGGGGAAGCCTCACAGCCTTATGGGATAAAAGAGGATATAAGTCATTTGTTATGAATCTGTGATAAATATGTTCTCCTCTGGCCCAGTTATTCACTGAGACATACATTGGTATACATTCCTTTAACTTATTCCATTAGAATAGACATTTCCCAAAAAATAATGACCAAAGGCTAATCTTCTTAATGCAATCATGTCTTTCATGTCAAAATTTAAAACAAGTCTAATTTCCAAGGAAGCTTTTAATTACAAAGAAATACCCTGACCCCCCTCACCCTCTATGATCTAGCCAAAGTAATGCCATTGTCTTTTTTTCTCCAGGTTTACTGAGATACAATTGACAAATTAAATTGTAAGACATTTAAAGAGTTCAATGTGATGATTTGATATATGTATACATTGTGAAGGGATTTCCCACACTGAGTTAAATAATACATCCAACACCTCACATGTTTACCTTCATGTGAGAGAGAACATTTCAGTTCTACTCTCTTAGTAGGTTTTAATTATACAAATACAGTATTATAAACTATAGTTACCATGTTGTACATTAGATCCTCAGATCTTATTTATCACATAACCCTTTTGTACCCTTTTACCAGCATCTCCCTATTTTTCCAACTCCTTAGGCTATGGAAACCTCCATTCCACTCTCTGTTTCTATAAGTTCAACTACATGATATATGACTACATATATATGATTATATAATACCACAGAGTATTTGTCTTTCTCTGTTTGGCTTATTTAACTTAGCATAGTATCCTACAGGTTCATCAATATTGTTGCAAATGACATGAGTTCTTTCTTTTTTAAGAATGAATAATATCCAGTGGTACCCAATTTAAACATACCCAAATAGAAATTTTTCTAAAGAAGACATAAACGGCTAACAAGAACATAAAAAGATGCTCAACATCATCATCAGGGAAATGCAAATCAAAACCACAATGAGCTATCACCTCACACCTGTTAGATTGTCTAATATCAAAAAGACAAGAGATGATAAATGTCAGTGAGGATGTGGAGAAAGGGGAACCCTTGTGCACTGTTGGTGGGAATGCAAACTGGTGCAGCCACTCTGGAGAACAGTATGGAAAACAGGTTCCTTGAAAAGTTAAAAATAGAACTACCATACGATCCAGTAATTCCACTGCTGGATACATATCCAAAGGAAATGGAATCTTTATCTCAAAGAGATATTTGCACTCTCATGCTCACAGCAACATTTTTCACAATGGCCAAGGTATGGAAACAACCAAAGTGTCTGTCAAGGAATGAAAGAATAAAGGGACCTGTCCACAGTCTTGAAAGAGTTACTCTATTTCAGGCATTCAGAGAAATGAATCAGCGATGTTATTACGATGAACTTTGTAAATTATGTTAGTATTTTGTAAATGAAAAAATGAGTATAGAGATACTACATGTCCTGCCTCATAAGGCTCCTCCTAATAAATGAGATAGGGTAAAATTACTAATAGAAAGAGCTAGAAGCCTACCTGTGCTCATCAAAACTGAACTCTGATTTCTTGGTTTCTTCTCCTTCTTTACCAGTTATGTTGCTTGGGCTTAAATGCTACAGATTTTTTTTTTTTTTAAGTTTCTTTCTATATATAATAAAGAAAGTGTTCGGAGAAAATGATATGTTGGACAGGCCTGGGAAGGTTGGATTTCAGGGAGACAGAAGAGAGAGATTTCAAGTTGCTTGTTCTAGGTTGCACAGTATCTTCTGAGTGTTTGGAAAACATAATTAATTCTGTGTTTACAGAAATGCATCAAGTCTTAGTGGCCTCTGATTAAAAGATATCATATTATATGTTATGAAGAAAAGTAAATGCTGCTCTCTAAACCATGACACAATATTAATTGATTTCAAGAGACGTATGAGTGTGAGGAAATGTGTGTCTTAGAGTAAATAAAATTCAGTAAGTTAATTAGAAATTGTTTCTGATTGTCATATTGTTTTTTCTTTTTTAAGAACATTATTTTGAAACTTGGCCACTCAGGAAGTGGCTTCATTTTCTATATTCCATAACCTTTGAGAGATCCCTCCTCTTCAGAAAATGCAGAATTGCTATGGGGAAGGGTGAAATGAACTAAAGACGCCCAAGAGGAATTCTCAAAAGAAAACCAATACACAAAAAGGGGAATACTCCCTATGAAGCCACAGTGAGGACTCTGGAAAAGCATGGTGAGTGGACAGCATTTTTGCCTCAAGGCCGAGTGCAAAGTAGGCAGTGATGAATGGAAAAGAAATACTTTAGGTTTTGGTGAGTCACGGGGTCCATGGAGTATGGGGGTAAGGCAGGAGCAGACCAGAGAAAAACTGTTAGGCATTATGACTTGAAACCCCTTAATATCATTCAGGAAAAGGCATGAATTGTGGAATCCTTTTAAATTATTTTGTATGTGTTTTGGACTGTGCTTTTTAAAAATGTGATCTGAGTTGTCATTTCAAAATCATATTAAAAAACATGTAACCTATTGCCTCTACCAGATCTATATATTTTAATGGCAGAAATGGGACAAAGTCAAAGAAAAACAAACCAAAAAAAAAACCCCTAGAAACAAAAAAGAACTTGTAGAATAATTTACATTGTTTAGTTCCTTTTTAATTTTAATGCCCCCTTTCTATCTTGTCAACTTCCCTTTTCCAGACAGCTTTTTGGAGAAATGGCCACACGTGCAACACAATCCTACCAGTTTCAGGTTCAGCTATGCCATCACATCCTGGAGATGCGATGTTTTTATTGTTGTTCTATTTTGCCACACATTTTGTTTTGTTTCTTACATTCCCCGTGCCTGGTTGGAGCTTGGCTCCATCCTGAGGATCAGAAGGGAGTGAGTAGGTGGGTGGAGGGAATGCAACACCAGAGAGGGAAGGCTGATTTTGCACAAGACCGGGGCCTGATCGACACAAATCCCAGGATCATGAAGGCCTTGTCCTCAAACAATTCTCTCACACAGCTCATCCTTCATTTGTTTTTCCTTCCTGTGCTCCTTCTTCCTCCTCCACTCTTCCTCCTTCCCCTCTTCCTCTTTCTTTTCAAAAGGTTTATTGAGATATAATTGATAGAAAAATTCACTCTCTTTAGGGTAAGGTTTATGAATTTTGACATATAATCATATAACCACCACCACTATGACAATCATAACGCAGAGCATTTCCGTCTCCCCAAAAAGTTCTCCTGTGCCCCTTCGTAGTCATTCTCTTCATCAGGCCCAGCCTCAGGAAATCACTAATCTGTTTTCCATCCCCTTAGTTTTTGCTCTTGCCAGACCGTCATGTAAACAAAATCACACAGTGTTTATACAGCCTTTGGAAATTGGTTCTTTATTGTATCAGTAGGCATTTAAGATTTATCCTTGTTACTGAATGCCATTTTTATTGTTAAGTAGTATTTCATTATATAGATAAACTATTTGCTAGCTCATAAATATCTGAGTTGCTTCTAGTTTTAGGCAATTATAGACAAATCCACTCTCAATGTTTGCATGCATGTTTTTGTGTGGCCATATGTTTTTATCTCTCTTGGGCAAATATCTGTAGGATTGCCAGGTATTATTGTAGGTGTCTGTTTCACTTTATAAGAAACTGTCAAACTGTTTTCCAGAGTGGCTACACCATTTTACTTTCCCCACCAGTAATCTATGGGAATTCCTATTGCTCTGCATCTTCTCCAGCCCTTGGCATTGTCAATTTTTTTTGTAAACTCTTCTGGTAATTCTAATAGATATACAATGTTAACAGGTTTTTGAAGATTATACCTTGAGGAACATTGCAGGAAAGCAAAATTTTATCAACAAATATATGTTCTGATGAGGCCTGTGCTGTTGACTCACTTTATTTCATAATCATTGTAAAAGATTACAAAGAAAGAAGTAGCAATGAGATGTGGCATATGGGTTATTATTGGAAGGTACTGAGTGAGTGTTTCCATAAAAGGAGAAGAAAAAAATTGGAGATTGTTTGTAGTCCATTAGAGTTACAAGATCTTCGTGTTCTATCATGAACTTGGTTGTACTTTTAAATGTCACTGACTTTAAAAATAATAACAAAGGAGTAGTTAGTTCTTTTGAAACTGCTACTTGAAATAATTTTCTGGGTTATTGATGGTGACAATAATAGCAGTAGTGTTCAAGGTTAACTAGACACTTAGGTAGTCAGGGCCAGGGTTGCCAACAAGAAAACAGGGAGCCACGACAGCTAAGACAAAACCACACTAGCATCCTGTTTTACAGCTTAGATGAGAACACAATAGCATCCTGTCTAGCAGCTTCTGTAGGAGTGACTTTTCCAAAACATCCTGAAACAAAACAATTAACCATAAAACATTGGTCACTATCACAAGTTGAGACAGTCTCCAGATATCAGCCCAAAAGACCAGGAACAGGTTAACAATAACCCAATAGGTAGACAGGTGCATGACCAAAGCCCTGATTGGCACCCATTAGCGGCCAGTCCGCAGGGGGCCCACACTCAGGATGCTCAGGATAGTTCCTTGAAAGAGCTTATAAAAACCCCTAGATTTGAACGTCAACCCTCTCAGTTCCCCTCCCTCTCTGGGATCTTTGTACTATCGCTCAATAAACTTGGCTTTGCTGCCTACCACTCTTCAGTAATAACATATCTAACCTAAAAGAATATTTTTCCAGAAAAAGAGACATATTAAAATTGACTCTAGTACATACTGGCAAAGGTGCCAAATAAAATAATTTACATTTCTCCCCTTGTTTTGCATCTATTAACTGAATTTACAGCTACCATACATATACCCTTCTTAGAATGGTATTATATTTATGTCAAAATTCTCAGTTTTTCACAGCATTTATTTCCAACAACTTACTGAAATTATTGCCATGAACTATAGATGCAAATAAGGTGAAATATTGAATTCCCTATTTGAGACTGAATATTATAATAGAATAAAATTCCACTTGCATAGCACAAAATTTTAGTGAACAGCCACAGAATATATTCTTAATTCTGGCTAGTCATCTTGCAAATTTGCAAATACTGTTCCATCTGGGCTAAAAAAAAAAAACAAAAAACAAAAAATTCACCTTGGATTAGGGTCGGGCTTGTCACAATTAAGGATTTTAAAAATGAGAATTTTTTTTAAAGATTTATTCATTTTTAGAAAGAGAGAGAGAGAGAGGGAGCACGTGAACAGGGGGAGGGGCAGAGGGAAAGAATCTCAAGCAGAGATGCGGAGCCTGTCACAGGCCCATCCCACAACCCTGAGATCATGACCTGAGCCAAAAGCCAGAGTTGGAGGCTCAACTGACTGAACGACCCAGGTACCCTCCCCCTAAATGAAAATATTTAAAGGCAAACATGGGGATGAGTTTGGGAGCAGAGACAGAAAACAAAGCGAGATAAGGAATATGGATTGCCAGAGTTAGGTATCAAGCCCCTGTCAAAATGGCAGATCAAGGGAAGTAAAAGAATTTTAGCCTCATGGGCACACAGGCTCCACAGTCAGAAAGGCAAAGTGCTAGAAAAACAATTCTGAAAATCCAAATCTGACTGTGATGCAGCTAAGAATCCAGACAAGAAATGGAGTTTGAAACTGGATGAATCCAAATGCTAACTCTGGCTCTATCACTTATCAGTTCTGGGATATTAAGCAAGTTATGAAAATATTCCTTACCTCAAAGTCTCGTTCCAGGAACAGGATAATGTTGGCCTCAAAGAATGGGTGAGGAAGTATTCCCTTTGATTCTATCTTTCAGAAGAGATTGTAGAGAATTAGTATAATTGCTTCCCTAGATGTTTGATAGAATACACCAGGGAACCCATCTGGGCTTAGTGTTTTCTGTTCTGGGAGGTTACTATCAACTCAATTTCTTTAATAGTTATGGGTCTATTCAGTTTGTCTATTTCTTCTTGCATGATTTTTAGCAGATTGTCTTTCAAGGAATTGGTCCATTTCATCTAGTATTTCCAATTTGTGGGCATAGAGTTGTTTGTAATATTGCCTTTTTTAGCCTTTTGATATCCATGGGATCTGTAGTGATGTCCTTTCCTTCATTTCTGATGTGAGTAATTTGTGTCTTTTCATTTTTTTCTTAGTTTGCCAAGCTTATTGATTTTATTGATTTTTTTATAGAACCGGCTTTTAGTTTTGTTGATTTTCTCTATTGATTTCATTGATTTTGGCACTAATTTTTATTATTTCTTTCTCCTATTTCTTTTTTCTAGTGTCCTAAGGTAGAGGCTTAGATGATTAATTTTAGATCTTTCTTCTTTTTCAATATATGCAGTAAGTGCTACATATTTCCCCTAAGCACTGCTTTTTCTGCATCCCACATATGTTGATGTTTTATTTTCAATTTCATTTAGTTCAAACTATTTTTTAAATTTCTCTTTGACTCATGTGTTATTTAGAACTGTATTGTTTAATCTGTAAGTATTTGGGGATTTTCCAGCTATCTTGTTGTTACTGATTTCTACTTTAATAATTCCACTGTGTCTGAGAGCAGACACTGCATACTTTCCATCCTTCTAAATTTGTGAAGGTGTGTTTTATGGTCCAAAACGTGGTCTATCTTGGTGAATGTTCCATATGAGCATGAGGAGAATGTATATTCTTCTGTTGTTGGATGAAATAGTTGATACATGCCCATTATATCCAGTTGATTTACGGCGCTTCAAGTTCTACTAGGTTCTTACTGATCTTCTGCCTGTCTATATCTGATATAGGAGTATTGAAGTTTCCAACTATAATAGTGTATTCACCTATTTCTCTTTCTGACACTGTTTTTAGATGGATAACACATAAAGAATTGCCATGTCTTCTTGGCAATTTATTCTTGAGGACTTTCCTTACTATGAGGTCTAAAGGAGATTCTCCTGGTTTCTTCTGATTAGCATTAGCATGGTATATCTTTCTCCATCTCTTTAGTTTAGAACTATATGTGTCTTTATATTTAAAGTGGGTTACTTATAGACAACATATTGTTGCATCTTGTTTTTTGGTCCACTCTGACAATCTCTATCTTTTAATAGACGAATTCAAAACATTGACATTCAAAGTGATTACTGATTACTGAAACAGTTGAATCAATATCTACCATATTTGTTACTATTTTCTATTTTTGGCCCTTGTTCTTTCTTTTTATTTTTGTCTTCCACATGTTTCCTGCATTTGTGGTTTTAATTAAATGTTTTATATGACTCCCTTTTTTTTTACTTCTGTATTTTTTGCTTGTGGTTGTCCTACAGTTTGAAACATGCACTTACAACTACTTTAAGTCCACTTTCAAATAACAAGATAGTACAAGTACCTTATAATTACAAAATATTTCTAATTCTTCACTCATATCCCTTGTATCTTTGCTGTCATTCATTATACATAGGTATTCATAACCATATGTGTATGCTTTACACACACACAAACAAGCATACATAATTGAATATGTTGTTATTATTTTAAACAAACTGTTGTCTGTTAGGTCAATTAAAAATATGAAAAAATAGTAAGTTTCCTTTTACCCTCTCTTATTCCTTTTCCAATGCTCACTCTTTATATAGATCTAAGTTCAGATCTACATCATTGTCCTTCTCCATTGGCAACACATTTTCCTGGTTTTTGTTTGTTTAAGAAAGTCTTTATTTTCCTTCACTTCTGAAGGATAATTTTGGAGGATACAGCATTTAGGTTGGTGAATTTTTTTCTCTCAATATTTCAAGCATTTCATACCAGTCTCTTCTTGCTTGCATGCTTTCTGAAGAGAAGGCAGATGTAACTCTTATCTTTTCTCTTCTATAGGTAAGGTGATTTTGTTCTTCTGGCTTCTTTCAGGACTTTTTCTTTATCTTTGATTTTTTTTTCCAGTTTGAATACAATATGCCTAGGTGTAGTTTTTATTGATGTTTATACTGGTTGGTGTTCTCTGAGCATCCTAGATCTGTGGTGTGGTGTCTGATTTAATTTAAGGGAAATTCTCAGTCATTATTGCTTTAAATATTTTTTTGTTCTTTTTTTTGTTCTCCTTCTGGTATTCCCACTACACATATGTCATACCTTTTGTAGTCACCTCACAGTTCTTGGATATTCTGTTTCTTTTTTTTTTTCTTTCAGTGTTTTTTCCTTTTGTTTTTCCATTTTGGAAGTTTCTATTCACATGTCTTGAAGTTCAGAGATTTTTCTTTTCCTTCAGCCACACTCAGTCTACTAATTAATCTATCAGAGACATTTTTCATTTCTGTTACCATTTTTGGTCTCTAGCATTTCTTTTTGATATTTTCTCAGAACTGTCATCTCTTTGTTTACATTGTCCATCTGTTTTTATATGCTGTGTACTTTATTGAGTAGAGCTCTTAAGATATTAATCATAGCTGTTTTAAATTCCTGGTCTGTTAGTCCCATATTCCTATCATTTCTGAATCTGGTTCTGATATTTGCTGTCTTTTCAAAGTGTGTGTGTGTGTGTGTGTGTGTGTGTGTGTGTGTGTGTGTTTTGCCTTTAGTCTGCCTTGTGATTTTTTCTTGACAGCCAGACTTGAGGCACTGGTTGTAGGGAACTGCTGTAAACAGGACTTTGGTAAAGTGAAGCAAGGGGTCGGGGGAAGCACAAGTATTTCAATGTCCGGAGATCAGCTCTTTGACTTCAGGTGAGCCTGTGCATCGAAGATGTAAACATCACAAGTGCTTCTTAGTTCCCCAGTTCCCTTCAGACAGGATTGGATGGCTAGAAGGGGTTAGAGTCAGGTATTTACCTCCCCAGGTCAGTTAAGCTCTGGTAAAACCTCAGTGGTTTAGGTTCTGTTAAAAAAAAAAAAAATTCTCTTGAAGCAGGCCTCTTTAAGAACAGAATATGCTGATATATTTCAAGGTTGTTCTTTACCCTCCCTTTGCTATATGCAGATGTTTTTCTGGTATATACTATGAGAAGCTGGTCGAGTTCCTGGAGGTAAAACTCACAGTATTGCGGGGCCCCCCAGTGACTGAGCTCCCCTGGAGTCTTTAACCTTCAGACTTGCCCACTGTGTCTCCAGAAATTTGTCAAATATAATTCAGGCTTTTCCACGTTAAGAATGGTTCCCTTGGAGGTTTCTGCTCCAGTAAACTGTAATTCTTTGAATTCACCTGTCTCTGAATTGAGGGCAGTGGTTTGTTCCTGTGACCTCGCTTCCTTGATGGGGCTAAGAAGAGTTCTTGATTTTTCAATTTGTCCAGATTTTTACTTTTTCCTAGGAGGGAGTGGCAACTTCTAAGCTTCTTACATGCTGGACCAGAAATGAGATAGAGCCCCTGTCAGGCTGCACGCTCAGCAGGGAATCTGCTTAAGGATTCTCTTTCCCTTTCCCTCTGCCTCTTCCCCAAATTGTGCTTGCATGTGTGTGTGTGTGTGTGTGTGTGTGTGTGTGTGTGTGTGTGTTCTCTTTAAAATAAATGAAAAGGCCTTTAAAAAATAATAATAATAAATAAAATAAGGGAAGCTGGGTGGCTCAGTCGGTTAAGTGTCTGCCTTCGGCTCAGGTCATGATCCCAGGGTCCTGGGATGGAGCCCTCCATCAGGCTCCCTGCTCAGCGGGGAGTCTGCTTCTCCCTCTGCTCCTCACCCCGCTTGTGTTCTCTCTCTCTCACTCTCTCTCAAATAAATAAAATCTTAAAAAATAGTAATAATAATAATAAATTAATTAACCTACATTTTTAATCAACTTTCTCCTTATCATCAATTCTTAAGACCCATGCCTTCCAATTTGTTAACTCTTCTTTCTTAGATATTTCTTTAATAATCCTTTTACTGAGGAACTGATGTTTGATAAACTCTTACAAATTTTTGAAAATATCTTTATTATTGTGTAATTTGGCTGAGTTTAAAAATTCTTTGTTTCAGGTATTTTCCTCACAGGACTTTATATCTATCTCTTCATTGTTTTCTGGCCTCTGTTGTTGCTGATAATTAAATCTCCTGCTGTTTCTCCAATTGCCATCTTTATTAGGTGACCTGAATTCTCACCCTGGTTGCTTGCTTGCTTTCTTCTGTCCACTCCTCCCACTCTCCCCTTGTCCGTCCACCCTCCCTCCCTTCCTCCCCCTCTCTCTTTTTTTCTTCTTTCTTTCTCAAGATTATTATTTTGTATTTTCAATAAATATGTTTGGATTTTTCTGTGTTTATCCTACTCAGTTTTTGGAATCTACTTTCCTTTAACCGGAGGAGTCTGTTTTTTGTTTGGCTCTAGAAAAACGCCATATATAAGTTTTTTAAATATTGGTTTCACTCCATCGTTTCCATTTTATTTATATCAGTTAGGGTTCTCCAGAGAAGCAGACCAATAGTTTATATCCAGAGAGAGACGGGTATTTGTTTTAAGGAATTGACTAATGCAATTTAGGGGGCTGGCAAGTCAGAAATTTATAGAACAAGGTGGCAGGTTTGGAATTCAGTAAGAGCTGATATTGCAAGACTGAGTCTGAAATCCATAGAGTAGGACAGCAGCGTGGAAACTCGGGTAGAATTTCTTTATTACAGTCTTAGGGCAGAATTCCTTTTTTCCTGGAAAACCTCTGCTCTTAAAGGCCTTCGACTGATTGGATGAGGCCCACCCATGTTATGGAGGTAATCTGCTTTACTTGAAGTCATCTGATTGTGATTAAGCACATCTACACAATACCTTCACAACAACATTTAAACTGGTGCTTGACCCAAAACTGGACACTACAGCCTAGACAGTTGACACAGAAAATTAACCATCATCCCTTTATGCAAACCAATAAAAATGTGCTAGAATCTCTCAATCTATTCTCCATGGAAATTGATTACTCTTTCATATTTATTTTTACTCTTTCTTATTTCTAATGTCATTTTATTTCTGCTACATTTTGGGTGAATCTTCCAATTCACGAATCTTTTGGCAGATATTTTTGTATTTTGTATTATCATATATATATTAATTTCAAAGACTATGCTTTTCATTTTTTTTAAGATTTTATTTATTTGAAAGAAAGAGTGAGCACGTGCACAGGAGCAGAAGGATGGGGGAGGGGCAGAGAGAGAGAGGGAGAAGCAGATTCCCCACTGAGCAGCAGGGAGCTAGATGCAGGACTCAATCCCAGGACCCTGGGATCATGACCTGAGCTGAAGGCAGATGCTTAACCGACTGAGCACCCAGGCAACCGATGCTTTTCATTTTTAATACATGAATAGGTTTTAAAATATGTCTTTCTGGGCGCCTGGGTGGCTCAGTTGGTTAAGCGACTGCCTTCGGCTCAGGTCATGATCCTGGAGTCCCAGGATCGAGTCCCACGTCGGGCTCCCTGCTCAGCGGGGAGTCTGCTTCTCCCTCTGACCCTCTTCCCTCTTGTGCTCTCTGTCTCTCATTGTCTCTGTCTCAAAAAAAATAAATAAAATCTTTAATAATAAATAAATAAAATAAAATATATCTTTCTGTTTTTGTATCATTTCTGTTTTTGTTTCATAATCTTTGCTTACTTTAAAAAACAAAAACAGGGGCACCTGGGTGGCTCAGTCACTAAGCATCTGCCTTCGGCTCAGGTCATGATCCCAGGGTCATGGGATTGAGCCCCACATGGGGCTCCCTGCTCAGCGGGAAGCTTGCTTCTCCCTCTCCTACTCCCCCTGGTTGTGCTCCTGCTCTCGCTGTCTCTCTCTGTCAAATAAATAAATAAAATCTTCTAAAAAAAATAAAAATAAATGAAAACCAAAAACATTATTTTATACATAATTATTTCTTTTAAGGAATTATTGTATTTATCATTTTGAGCATTAAAATTCTATTTAAAGGTTTTTTTTTCAGATTCTGTAAATAAATACTGTATCTGAAATTAAATCTGTATCTATGGTTCATTTTGTAGTGTTCTATTTTTTTTCATACTTTTGAAATTTTGACTTAATGACTCATTTTAAGCAGAAAAATTTATATTTTGAATTTTACTTGTCTTTTTTTTCCACTCTCCCTTTCTTATCTAAAAATTTGGATATTGCCTCCACCTGATTGTTTATAGCTCCCAGGCAAAAACTAGGTTTGGGATCCTTCTCTGCAATGATATTGGGATATTTACACATTTATTCACAAAAAAAGATGCTATTTTATTCCACTCTCTTGTATTCAGAATTCATCTGTCTTCTGGCCTACCTGGGCCCAGAGTTTCTCATGAAGTCATGAACCCATGCAAGTGGCAGTTTCCCAGGTTCTCCTGTGTAAATTTAAACCCCTGGCTTTAAGTGTAGGTCTCTATCTTGTGAGGTCACCTTGTATGAAACACTTAGGCTTTGTTCCCTGGCAGGAGCCAAGCTCTTAGCTGCCACTGCTTGCCATTTTCATAGCTCTCAGCTTTCTGTACTCTTTGCATATGCAGAAATGTCCTTCCTGTTTATGAGGCTAGAGATAGCTTACTGATTATCTTATTTAGATTGTATCTTTTATTGTTCTACATTTGTATCATTTGGGAGAGAGGTATGCCAAAGCATTAATTTATTGTGCCATATTTTTAAGAAATAGTTCTTGATGACTCATTAGTCTTATAATACTCTCTAACCTCCCAAAATTTTGTAAGCTGATAAATTGATTGATTTAAATTCCTTTGCCACAAATTCACACATTTTCCTCTTTATGGTTACCTAACACCCATATGTCTTTCAGAAAGAATGTATTATCAATAAAAGAATTATAAATGCCAGACTGGATGGCAACAACTTTCCATTTCCTTTAGAAAAATACTCTTCAGGGGGAAAAAAAAAGAAAAGGAAAAGAAGAAAAAGCCCCAATTCCTAAATGCAGCAATTTTGAAAAACCATCTAGCTTGTTAAAATGGGATCATAGCAATGCTATTCATTTTCCAGACTTGTAACTTTTATTGTCATCATCCTCATTAAATAGCATATAATTGAGTGTTCCTTTGGTATTTGGCACTGTTCTAGGTGTTTTAGTATTTAGCTAAGGAATTAATGAACAGTGGAAGCAAATCAGTACATGAGGTTTTTTATCTCAACAACAAATACCCAGAATACACCCAGGACAGCTTTTTGGAATTCAGATAGCCCAATACAATATAAAATGTTGTTACTCCATCACCTCTGTGGTGATTACTGCAGCCCTATAACAGTGCATGTTCCAATGTTCATGATCATTTATTGAATAATTAATTCAACAAATGCTTAATGAGCACCTACTTTGGGACACACACTCCACCCAGATGGAGAGACAAATTATTCCATGTCAATATCTCTGGTATGTGTCTCTTTATAATCTCTCTTAATATAATGCCTAGCTTATATTAGGCTCTCAGTGTATGCTTATGGAAATTAATGAGTGAATCAATCAATAAATAAACTTAAACACCTTTAGTAGAGAAAAGCAATATAATTGTAATACGTAGTTTTGTTCTTCTGATACAGTATTTTAACCCTTTAAATTTTTAGCACAAAGTCATCACATGGAATGAATTAATTTACCCATTAATTGTCCCATGTGCCCTGGCTTATTTACTGATCACCAAACTCACTTTCTGTTTTTCCAGGACTCAAGGCAACCATAGTCCCAGACCTCCCTTGCCCTTAGGAAGTTCCAACCAAAGCAATATGAGCAGAAATGATTTAGTGTGTAGAAGTGCAAATTTGGTATGTTCTTTCCTTTCTCCAACCAACTAGAATAGTGAAAAAGTACCTGGGAACATGTTGATCAAGATAGAGCTACATGATAGATGGAGGTATTACCAAATCAGTACTTGAAGAAGAAACACTCAAGTGGAAAGGCTCACATGTCCTGTTAGGTCCACTAGAAACAGACTTTCATTGTGCTAAGCAATTGAGGTTTTAGACTTGATCTGCTACAGCTGTTAGTGACACCTTAATGAATCAACTCTTCTCGCAAGGACAAGTTCCCATGATAGTGTAAGAACGGAACCATATGATCTCTTCATTATTATATGTAGGTATTACATCATTGCATCGTTTAGCAAATAAGGATTAATTTTCATATATATTTTCTTATACTTACATGCACTAGAGATTAAATTCCACAAAGAATTAGGAGGAAGAATGCAAAAAAAAAAAAAAAAGGAGCGGTCGATCATTTTGTCAGGATACATGAGCTGATCATTTTGTGTTTTATTTTTCCAAATAAAAAAAAAACACAAAACACTAAAATGAAGTATTACAAATAGCCCTGTCATAGGGAAGACTGCGGTATTATAAAAATGTTTGCCACCAAATCAAATCTGAAGGCATTTTAGTCCATCAAATTGCCATTCATCTCTATAAAGTCTGGTCATTGACTGAATGCACATTCAGCAGCAGCAAACTCCTTGTAGGCATTCAACCTAGCACGGTGTTTCTTGTCTCTCTGCTTTTGCTGTTCATTTCTTCTTTCTCAATTGATCTTGCCTGCTTCTTCACTGGGTTACTAACTCTTCATTTTGCTTCAGGCATTACCTTCTCAAAGGCTGCCCCCTCAAGGTTGGGCTAAGTGCCCTTTGTATACTGTTATTATCTTTTTCTGTCTGTTTCACACATCAGTAGGTCCATCAATGGCATGGACTATGTCCTACTCATCATTAAGTTCCTGATACCCAGCACAGTGCTTGTTATATATACCCGGGCCTTAGTGAAATTTGTGCATGACCAAAAGAGCTACAGGATGGGAGGGCTCACTTTTGGCTAGAGAGGGATAAGATAATATGACTATGGAAGTACAACACATCATCAGCTTTTAAAAAAATAGGCTGTCTTTCCACAGTGCTGTGGAGAGGCAAAGTACCCCAGAAGAAGCGGTGCTATAGTTAAGGTGCTTCAGTTTAATTAAACAGCAACTATAAGGAGTTATATAAATATTTAGGGAGACTCTTGAGAAATACTATGTGAACTAGATAAAATATATATGTATGTTAGTGGGGACAGTGAAGCCTAGAAAGGTAGATTATGAACAGATTGTGAAGGACCTTGAATTATTTGCCATTTTACACCACTTGACCTTCATTGATTAGAAATAAAAGATAATTTTAAAAAAAAGATTTATTTATTTGAGAGAGAGAGCACGAGCGAGGAGAGGCGCCAAGGAAAAGGGCAGAAAGAGAGAAGCAGACTCTCTGCTGAGTGCGGGGCTCAATCTCATGACCCTGAGATCATGACCTGAGCTGAACTCACGAGCTGGAAACTGAAATTACGAAGACATGCAGGCACCCCAGAAATAAAAGATCATTTTAAAAGGTTTGAAGAGGAAAGTGGCATCTGTCATATCATCTAGGAATTACATAACAAAGGATTTTACTATGATGAGAAGAATGAGATTGAAAAGACAGGAGTGCGTGGGACAGATAACAAAGTAGATTAAGTTGCAGGGTCCAGTAATAAATTTTAGTTTTTGGTAAAAAGGAAGCAGTCAACGATGGCACCAAGTTTCCAATCTGAACACTTGGGGAATAGCTGCTTCAATTTATTATTTGGGAGTACATTCAGCTGCATGTAACAGGAATCCTAATTTACAGCCGCTGACATGGCTAGCGGATTACTTTTGCATGTTACAAGAGGTCTGAAAAGTTGAGTGACGGTTGACATGGACTCAGTAGCTCAACAGAGACACAGATTTATGTGATTCTCTTGGTCTGGCCTTCCTAGACACAAGTTGGAGGCTGAAGTGTTAGGAACACATCTGCATTGGAGAGAAAAAGAAAGTGAGGAGGGGGAGGCTTCAGGAATGGCAGCTATCTTTTTTTTTTTTTTGCCAGAGAAACAAAAACCTTTACAAGAATTATACCTCGGCTGGCTTCAGCTATGTTTCATTGGCTAAAGCTGTGTGATTTGGGCATATCAAGCTATGTGAGGAGACTAAGAAAGTTTTAAAAATGTGTAGCCTTCAAAGTGTAAAGCATCAAAGAAGAGAGTTGAGAATGAGTGTCTGTAGTTAGGTAGTCTGTAGTGTCTACCAAAGTAAGGGGATTCAACTTTGAGATATTTCCATGAGATGGAATTAATTTAAGCAGAATTGACTAAGAGATTTTCAAGGACTCTTACAGATTAGTTAGCAGGATCTCCGAGTCTACACTAAAATAACACTAGGTACTTTTCTGTAAATTATCCTTGGCATTCCAATCAATCAGCTAGGAAGAGCATTAGTGGACAGAGCAGAAAACAGTTGCATTTCCAGGCTCTCTAAAACCTTCCTGTCCAATATAAGTATAATGTGAACCACATAGGCAATTTTATATTTTGTGGAGCTTTATTTTTTAAAAAAGCTGAAGTAGAAAAATTAATTTTAATAATATCTTTATCATAACAACATACACCAAATATAGTCATTTCAACATGTAATCAATATAAAACAATTAATACATTTTCACTATTTTTTATATTTGGTCTTCAACATCCTGTGTGTATTTTACACTTATAGCATATCTCAATTTGGACCAGCTATATTTCAAGGACTCATTCAAGAACTGTGGCTACTGGCTACTGTATTAGACAGTGCAGTTTTAATCACTGTAAAAATCACTAGAAATCTTGGGGCACCTGGGTGGCTCAGTTGGTTAAGTGATCAACTCTTGATATCGGCTTAGGTCATGATCTTAGGATCATGAGATCGAGCCCCATGTCAGGCTCCGTGCTCAGCCCTGAGTCTGCTTGAAATTTTCTCCCTTTCCCTCTGTGCTCTCTCTCTCTCTCTCTCTCTCTCTCTCAAAAAAAAAAAAAATCGCTACAACTCTCGATCAAAATACCAGCAAATTATTTTATGGATGCCAACAAACTGATTCTAATGTTGATTTTGAGACTCAACAGACACAGAATAGCCAACACAATATTGAAGGAGAACAAATTTGGAAGACTGACACTACCTGACTTCGAGACTTACTATAAAGCCACCATAATAAAGACACAGTGGTCCCCGTGAAAGAACAGATAGATCAATGGGCCAGAATGCAGAGTCTAGAAATAGACCCCTATAAATTTAGGCAACTGATCTTTGACAGAGGCACAAAGGCAATACAATGGAGCCAAGATGGTCTCTTTAACAAATGGCTCTAGAACAACCGGACAGCCACATGCCAAAAAAACGAATCTAGTTATAAACCTTATATCCTTCATGAAAATTAACTCAAAGTGGATCATAGACATAAATATAAAACACAAAACTGTAAAACTCCTAGAAGATAGCATAGGAGAAAATCTACATGACCTTGGGTATGGTGATGCCTTTTTGGATACAACACCAAAGACACAATCCATGAAAGAAATAATGAATAAGCAGGACTTCATTAAAATTAAAAACTCCTGTTTTACAAAAGACAACATCAAGTGGATGAGAAGAAAAGCCAGGGACTGAGAAAAAATATTTGCAAAAAAACAAAACGAAACAAAGCAAAACCAAAACCCAAAAACATAAAAAAGGACTGTTATCTAAAATATACAAAGAAGTCTTAAAAATCAAGAATAAGAAAACAACCCTTGGGGTGCCTGGGTGGCTCAGCTGGTTAAGTGCCTGACTTCAGCTCAGGTTATGATCTCAAGGTCCTGGGACTGAGCCCTGTGTGCGGCTCTGTGCTGGGCGTGGAGCCTGCTTAAGATTCTCTCTTTTCCTCTCCCTCTGCCCCTCCCCCCCCACTCACATGTGCTTACTCTCTTTCCCTCTCTCTCTTTTTGCTCTTCTTCTGCCTTCACAGTTTTCTATGATTAGTCTTCAGTTTAATTAAACAGCAACTAAGTAAAAATGTGGAGAAGTTGGTAACAAACAGAATTCAAAACATAAATTTTTCTGCTTAAAATGAGTTGTTAACTGGGGCACTTGGGTGGCTCAGCCAGTTGGGCCTCCAACTCTTGATGTCAGCTCCGTTTTGATCTCAGGGTCATGGGATCAAGCCCCATGTCCAGCTCCATGCTCAGTGGGGAGTCTGCTTGTCCTGCTCCTTCTCCCTCTGCCTTCCCCTCACTGGTGCTCTTTCTCTCTCAAATAAATAAATAAAAGAAAACAAACAGCCCAATTAAAAATTGGGCTAAAGACCTTAACAGATACCTCACCAAAGAAGATACACAGATAGCAAATAATCATATAAAAAGATGCTCCACATCCTATGTCATCAAGGAAATGCAAATTAGAACAACAATTAGATATCACGATATAAATGTTAGAATGGTCAAAATTCAGACCACTGACAAAACCAAATGTTGATAAGAATGTGGACCAACCATAACTCTCATTCATTGCTGCTGTGAATGCAAGATGGTGCAGCCACTTTGGAAGACAGTTTGGTGGTTTCTTACAAAATTAAATATATTTTTACCATCCAATCCAGCAATAATGGTCCTTGGTATTTACCCAAATGAGCCGAAAACATGTCTACACAAACACCTGCACATGGATGTTTATAGCGGCTTTATTCATAATTGCCAAAACCTGGAAATGACCAAGATGCCTGTTACTAAGAGGATGGATATAAAAATTTTGTACATCTGGACATTGGAATATTTTTCACCACTAAAAAGAAATGACCTATGAAGCCATGAAAAGACATGGAGCTTAAGTGCATATTAGTAAGTGAAAGAAACCAGTCTGAAAGGCTACATACTGTGTGATTCCAACTATATGACATTATACAAAAGGCACGACTATGGAGACAGTAAAATGATCAGTGGTTGCCAAGTGTTGTTGGGGTGGAAGATGAACAGGCAAAGCAAAGAGGATTTTTAGGGCAGTGAAATTATTCTGTGTGATTATATAAGGGTGGGTATAAGTCGTTATATATTTATCCAAACCCAGAGAACATCAAGAGTGAACCCTAAGGTAAACTATGGACTTTGGGTGATTATGAGGTATCAATTTAGGTTCGTCTCTGGTAAAAAATGTGCCACTCTGGTGAGGGATGTTGATAATGGGGGAAGCTATGCATGTGTGGGGTCAGAAGTATGTGGGAAATCTCTATGCCTTCCCCTCAATTGTGCTGTAAACCTACAACTGTTCTAAAAAATAATAACTTCTAAAAAAAATCACCACAGAACAAGAGAAAAGATAGAGGAAGGCACTCTCCTTGTTGAAGCATTTCCATACAAACGACACAGTCAGAGAGTGGACTGAATCTATTATAAGGAAATCTGATCTTCGCCTTTCTTACGCAGTGATATCTCATAAAAATAGACAGTCGGGAGGGTGACAATTTTGTTGATATTTTAAAAACAGTTCCAAAATGATCTTACTTTGTTTCCTGCCTGTTGGAGAAGGCAGAGCGGAATGCAGCTTTGGAAACCACAAAGGGCAGGGGGTCACAGGGACACATATTACTCCTTACCAGGCAACAGGGTTGACTGCCAGTAGTATTCTTTTGCATGATCAGGTGAATTCAAATACTTTAGGCTGATGATAAATACAGAAGGACCCTCACTGATACTAAGAAGGAGATAATGAAACCAACTACTTGGTAGTTGTTATATTTTCTCTTGCCACAAAGCATTAGATGGGGCTACTGTAATGAATGCTGCTGCTTCCTTAAGAGATAGTGCTCTGCATTCATGGAGGCTTCAGAACACTCTGACTGGGGCACTAAGAGAGCAGGCTCTGAGGCTCTATTTGTCTGGGACTTGATGTCAGTATTCCCAGAGGTGACAGTCATTATTCTGGTGAGAATCAACTAGTCATGAGAGGAAATCTAGCTAGAAGTCACCAAACATGTCCTCCCAGAATCACCATTGCCCCTTTCTTCTTCTGGAGAAGTCTGGAGGCCACCCCAAAATATCACCTCCTCTGTGAAGCCTTCCCCAATTTCTCCAGGCAAAAGTCTTCTCTCTCTCCTATACCACCATAGCTACAGTAAATAACTGATACATCACCTGGATTTTAATGAGATATCCACTTACATTATATATTCCTAATTAAATATACAAAATTCCTCAGAGCATAAACTTAAGAAGAGCCTCTTCAGATACTGTCTTTCTACTGGTGACTATGTCTGACCAGTTATAGGCACTCAGTACATATGAATATTGGTATAATTTTCTTACTTGTATCTAACTTCATAGCTTACAGTTAGGAATATCAAGCTTTTTGTTGGTAACACGGAGCAAAATTATCTTCCCTACTTTACTGAGTTGTGGTACAAATGGAGTGAAATATCTATTCATGACAGACTTTATATAAAATATTAATTCAAAAGTCCCTCTGTCTTTAAGAATTACTAACTTATGCAAAGTGTTGTGTATGACATAATAGTAACAGCAAACACCTCTATAGTGCTTACCATGTACCTGGCTCTGTTCTCAGCACTTCCATGTTTTGACCAACTTAATCCTTACCCCAACTTGGAGGCAGTTTCTGTCATTATCACATCCACTGTGTACTTTAGAAAACTATCACAAAGCGTTCAAGTCACCTGCCCAAGTCGGTAGAATTAGGTAGCAGAGTTAGAATCAAACCAGGCCTCCAGTGTTCGATGCTAGGTGCTTACCTACCTCAATGGACCATCTTTCCGGGAGCCTAACAGGATGGCGGGGAGGTGGCCGTGCCTCCCAGCAGTAACACTAGCAAAGCTACCAGCCCTTCATGTCATCACCACTGAACGGGGTTCCTGAGGGACCATCCAAATCCAATGGACTCTACACTTCCCTCCCTGGAGAAGCATTCATTTTATCAGCACATAAAGGACAATTCAGATAAATATCATAAGGACACGTCCGAGAGAGAACAGACTGCTGCCGGCTTCCGGGGCAGGTGTGGCCTCATCTAAACACTGAGTCACAGGGAGTAAAAGGAGCGGAGCTGAGTCAGTGTCTCCTTGAAGAATCTATGGTGCCGGTAGGTGACACCAAGAATCTTGAGTTTTGTTTCTGTTTCTGCAGCAAGTTGAATAGATTTTTAAATTATGGTTTGTTTTGTAGAAAAGATGTATAATCATAGAATACTAATGCTGGCAGTGACCTTAGCTTCGAGTTGAACAGCTTCATCATACAGTCCATGCCTGGAGGGACAATGTATCTTTTTATGTTTGTTTAGGTTTTTGTTTTTACAATAACAGCATGTGGTAGAAATTTACACTATCTCTGGGATTCACCATTTAAAAAACTTTGCGGCATGGAAATTAACTGCAACAATACTTCATGTGCCCCCACTGAAATGGCCATGTGATGTATGTTCAGTGAATTTGACGATTTTAATCAAATATTTATAAATACTGGGAGTGGATACAGGGGATCACAGATCCCAGTGAAGTGAATAGGGGTTAGGGTAGGAAGAGATAGGAGGGAGATTTGGCTTTGGAGGGGTTAATTTTTACCCTGGATATATTGCTATGTTTCTATCTTTATGATTTCCCTTTGAGATAATGTGGAATTTAGGGATAAAAATATCCTATGCCATATGTGAGAGACATGTTGTACTTTAGAAATCTCAAATGATATAGGTTTGCCTGTCAAATGAATGATATAAGGACTTCTAATTGGCACAAGAAAGAAGTCTTCCCCTTAAATCTTCTCCTCTGGCTTGAGCACATATGCTCAGAACTAGTCACATGTGTCTTATGCCTTTCTCTGCCTTCACAATTTTAGAGACTTTGAGTTTTCTGCTTGGATGGTACACAGTTCTCCGTTCCTTATCAATTTGGCAGCTGAGCCCAGCTGCCTTCCCCTTAAAGCAAAACCAGAGCTGCTCTGCCCTCATCCCTCTCTTCGTGGAAGCTTAATCAACTAAAGCTGATCAGGAGCTTCTTACAGTGACATCAGGGGCTTACGTCGTAATCAATGATAAAGCAAAGTAATAAAAATGGAGATGATTTTCTGCAGAGCTAACAAAAAGAGAAGGAATTTCTAAAGATGATGGCAAGTCTCCCCTGTGTCAGAGCTAAATGAGGCAGTGATCAGAAGGGGATTTCGAAAGTCATTGCTTGAGGTCACAATATTGGCTACTTGTAAATGGACAAAGACAGTCCTAGAATGGAAATCTAAAATATTTACCTAGTTTTAGTTAATAGACAATACTTCTCTGAAGGGGAAACCTCCTAAAAAGAGATTGCTTTTATAATCCACAGAAAGGAATGTTTAAAAAGAGCATTTAGACATGATGTTTTTAAAATCAAACTAAGCTTCATCTCAGAATCATGAAGAAGTTCCCACCAACATGGCCACATGGGCAATGGAGAGGTCACCTCCTGGTGTTCAAAGAGCAGAAATATTAGAACCATGTGACCTTAGAGATTGTCTTATCCGATATTCTATAGTTCACAGTGGTAAAGTAACTTGCCCGAGGTCATAATTTAGGTAATGACAAAATAAGAAGAGTGTCATTTCAGGACTGCAGTCCTGGGTGTTTGACCAATACACTTCTGCCTCTTGGTCAAACTGAGAATCCAAAGCCAAGATATAATTTTTCAAACAAATTATGATTTACTCAATGAATGTGTGTAAACTGTATTTTATGCCATTTTAGAAGGAGGATGTGTCTGGGGGTGTCCTCTCCAGATACCCCTGGAAATTTTGTCTGCTGTCCCAGAATCACCGGGACTTGCTTTTAGGATGTTTTCATGTTTTCTGACCCTTTCAGAGACACCAGGACATGGATTTAATTCCCCAAGGTGAATGGTAAAAACCCCAGACACGAACATTTATAACATTGCCCAGAGCATGTCAAATGCACATACCATAGAGGCATGCAGAGTTCATCAATTCAACAAAAAATTGCCATAAATCAGTATAACTTAAATGGCAATTTACTCAGTAGGACCTCTACATTACACAGAATGTGGACTTTGGCCAGAAAGTGGAGCCTGTGGAACAATTCACATGCATTGAGAATAAGACTTGGAATTGATGTCGTCTGTTATATTTTCAAAGTCTCTCAAAATCATGCATTATTTAGATTCAGGCTGAGCTTGGGAGCTGACACCCCATGCTGAGCACTCTTTGGGGAAGAATGAAAGCCAAAAATAATACACACCAGAGTTATGGGAGGTCCTGGCATCCCAGCCCTATCTAGACCTTAGACTGCACAGGAGTTTTTGCCCAGCCCAGAATGGGATCTTGATTAATTTATTTATTCCCCACATATCATTTGGACTCTGATGTGTGACAACTACTATGCTTGATGCTGGGGATTCAGTGGTGAAAGCACAACGAATAAGGTCACAGACAAGGTCTTCGACCTCATGATGCTTATGTTCTAGATGGGAAGGGCAGGTAATAAGCACTTAAACACCTAAATGAGATCATTTCAGATAGTGAGGAGGGATGCAAACAAGAAATCTGAGTAATGGGGTAGAGTGAGATTGATGGAAATGGGTGAGAGCAGCCACTTTTCTTTAGACAGTGTAGGGGGGAAAGCCATTCTGAGACAACATTTAACGTGGAACCTGAGTGATGAGAAAGCCAGCCAGAGGAAGATCAAGAGAAGAGAGACCCCAGTGGGTGTCTTAGGAAGAGAAGGAGTTTGGAATGTTCCAGGTCAGGAAGAAGGTGCCACTGTGACTGCTGCAGAGAATGAAGGTATAATGAACATTGGCTGGTTTCCACAGTCCTTTTCTCAATGGTTAGACAATTTCTCACCCAAGACATTCTGGTGGGCAGCAGAATTTGCATCTTGCATGGAAACTAAGAACCTGAATTTCTCGCTTCTGCAGTGTTTCTATACCAATGCTAAAGAAGGTAGTAAAGGCCATGAGCATGTGTCTCAGGTCAGACCAATTAGCCATACCTTATATTTGGAGCTAGAAATGTATGACAAGATCTAGCAGTGACAGGGGTACCAGCAAAGCCTCTAAAGTTTAAGATAGCACCCACAGAGCAAGCTCATGGAAGGCAGCAGCTATGTCCCATGAGAATGGACCTGGATATTTCTGTCTTAAGGTCCCTCTGCTCTTCCCAATTTTCATTGCCTTGTTCTCTAGAGTTCCCAGTAAATCTATGAACATCTTAATGGCCTTCCACACATTTTTTTAAAGATTTATTTATTTATTTGACACAGAGAGAGAGAGAGAGAGAGAGAGAGTGTGTGTGCACAGCAGAGGGAGAGAGAGAGAGAGGCAGACTCCCTGCTGAGTGGAGAGCCCAACGCAGGGCTCGATCCCAGGACCCGGAGATCATGACCTAAGCCGAAGGCAAATGCTTAGCTGACTGAGCCACCCAGGTACCCCACAAGTTTTATTTTATGCTTGAATCATTGAGCTGGCTTGGTTACTAGCAAATAAAACCTTTTTCAGATTGACATAGAAATTGGTTCCAGGAATGGTTGCACATAAGATCATGGAGGAGAGCGGAAATTGTCTTCTGCCTTGGTTGGATGGAAGGCAATAAAAATCAGGTAGTATTAGGGAATCTGACCTTAGCACTTTAAGGCAAGCAGTAGTGAAGAAACTAATTTAATTATCACCTGTAGTCATCAGAAATGAAGAGACATCAAAGGCAGAACTTTGGGGAACTGAGTGGACTCTCCCAGGAAGGGGGGTGCTGAATTCAAAGACTATGGATATGAGTGGTTGTTTCTTCTTCTTCTTCTTCTTTTTTTTTTTTTTTTGAGAGAGAAACAGAGTGAGAGAGAGCATGCCTTAGAGTGGTGGGAGGGGCAGAGGGAGAGGGAGAGAGAGAATCTTAAGCAGGCTCCACTCCCAGTACAGAGCCCAGTGCGGGGCTCAATCTCACGACCCTGAGTTTATTACCTGAGCGGAAACCAAGAGTTTGATGCTTAACCAACTGAGCCCCCCAGGTGCCCCATGTGTGGTTGTTTCTAACCATGCTGGGAAGCTAAAGACAAAGGACCACCAATCTGAAGTTTCTATATCTTCCAAACAAGTTATAGACTGATGTGTGTATGCTAAAAGGGATTTTTATGACTGTGTTAAGGAGAATCTCTCATTTCTTGCCACATGGAGGCTGAAAATCTTTTTTCTTATTGCACCAGAAAGCTGATCTAATGGGCTGCATGATTATAAGCTCACTTAAACTTATAGTTTCACAAGGTCTACTATGAGAATTTTAGAACATTTACTAGGAAAGTATAGATGACCTTGAGTATTGGAATGATATCTTAAGGAAAGCTTGAGGAGATTCAGAGGTCTTTGAACTATTCTTGTCCCCACCCTTGGCAGCACTCAAATACTCCTTAATTCTCTTTGTGAAATGAGCAGCCCCCTTCTATTATCTGGAGTGATCTACCAACCTTCCAAAGACGTTATTCAAGGTCACCTGCAAGGGGAAGCCAATTGTCCTTGTGCCCCAGTGGCAACCAATTCCCATTGTTTCAAAACTATTGATGAGAACCAAATCCCAGTGTGCCCAAGGTCCGGTGCAAATGCAAACTTCACCTTGGGAGGACAAAGCTCACAATTCCCCCAAACTAATAAAATTTTATTTATTTATTTTTTATTTTTAAAGACTACCTGAGCAATATACATGGAAATAGACTCAAGCAAAGAGGGTGGAATAGTATTTTGGATCAGAGTGAATTTACCAATATAGGTTCATTGATCAAGGATTTTTGACTGAGGGTGCTAACTGGGATAGACAGAGCTGATTCTACATGTTCACAGGGTTAGTTAATCAAATCCTAGATGTAATTGTGACTGTATTTCTGAAGGGCCCCTAATACACAGCACCAGATTCCCTGACTAACTGAAGAATAATCATAGAAAGGATTTACGAAGAGTAAAGATGGAGGCAAATATTACCTATTTAGTTGGGTGGCCTACTGATAGAGACCCCTAGGAAAATATAGTTATAGGTCTGTTAGCCAGGTATGCTTGCTAACAGTGAGCCCCAGACTTGGGAAACTATTTCATAGAATCATAAGAGTGCTGGATCAGCAAAACCTCCACAAATTTCCCTCCATCCAATTTTCTCCATTGGCCAGTAATTAACCATTTAAATCTGTAACTCTACTCATTTTCACTATGGTGCACACAATCTAGCCACATAAACTAACTTAAGTATAGCAAATCTTTTTTCTCATTCCAAATGCTTCAAAGGCTTATAAAAGGTTTACTTTCCCAATATGGAGCTGTTGCCTAACCAGACATACCAAGAGCAGGCTGGTGGGGTCAGTCAGCCTGGTTGCAAACAATAAGAAGATGCTTTAAGAAAATGAAGAACTATACTAATACTTACTAAAAGTTGGTCTGATTTTTATTACCATTCATCAGTAATCCTAAAATGCCAGTGATAAAATATTCCTTTCTGATAAAGCCTTTTGTTGGTTTAAGTTTGAAACAATTGCTACCATTAAATTCTAACAATAAATAAGCTTTAAATTTACACACTTTTACCTACCCTTTAATAAACATTGCATTTTATCTGGAAAGTAATTCTGATCACCCCGTAAATAGTCAGCCCCTGACATATGCAGACTTCTCTATATACATTTGTTTCAAAAGCCAGTGTATAAATGTTTAGAATTGTTCAAGTTTCTTTCAAGGGCAATTTGTATCCCCAGCCCTTGCTGTATTACATATCCCTGCATTTAAACCATAGATTCAAATAAACATCATCGCACAAGTGATTGCAAAGGCAAAGAAACTAACTTTAGTCTCTTTGATTCTGCCTGTGCAAACACTGAAGTTTTCATTTGTGTTTACTGTTTGCAAGAATGAAACAGAATGCCAACTGTGAGATGTAGTACTTTTGTGTAGTTGGTCTAAATTTCAGTTCATATATGAAGCATTTTGCTGAATTTCAACAATATCTTTAAAACACAAATTTATTCTTCCTTTTGACTTAATTATTTTACAACTAAAGAACAAGCAAAAATAATCATATTATTACACGGTTATTATGGGAAATAATTTTATCATACAGAGGAGGGGTTAGTAAAAAATTCACTCTTGGGGTGCCTTGGTGGCTCAGTCAGTTAAAACATCTGACTCTTGATATTGGCTCAGGTCTTGATCTCAGGGTTGTGAGACAGAGCCCCACCTCTGGCTCCACACTTAGCAGGGGAGTCTACTGGAGATTCTCTCTCTCCTTCTCCCTCTGGCCCTCGCCCCTGTTCATGCTCTATTTCTCTCTCTAAAGTAAATAAATAAATCTTTAAAAATTCATACTGGGTACCAAATACCTATTAGCCATAATCATATCTCCTTAGCAAAAACTAAGGTAGTAAACTGAGATGGACTTCATTTTTATATCCTGACACTGAAGAAAGGGTACAAACCTGCTAATGATGCATGTAGCTGGCCTTTCTTGCTAGCCCCCAAATTTTAACTAAAGCCTGCAAGACATCTTGTTGTTTATTCACTTTTTGACTTAGGACACCTGCCTTTGGCTCTAATCTGTGACCTGTGCTTTGTAGAGGTCCAAGAGCCTCTGCTTGATTCTCTCCTTGTGAAGAAATAAACACTGGGGTGCCTGGGGGTGGCTCAGTTGGTTAAGCGTCTGCCTTCAGCTCAGGTCATGATCTTGGGGTCCTGGGATTGAGTCCTGCATTGGGTTTCCTGTTCGGCAGGGAGTCTGCTTCTCTGTCTCCCTCTGACCCTCCCCCCTGCTTGTGCTCTCGCTCTCTCTCAGATGAATAAATTTTAAAAACTTAAAAACAAAAAAAGAAAGAAGCACTTACTTGTAGAGTCAAGTGCAGTCAGCCCCTGAGGTCAAAATACCCATGGCTGATTTAAAACCTCTTACTCAAACTTAAACAATTTAAAGCCAAGTGCACAACTATAAAAAGCTGCCCAGATCAATCAACACAGGCTCATTAAGGTACCCTGCCCACACCCAAAGCACAAGGAAGGCGCAACATCACAGACCCTGGCTCCACCAAAACTGTAGCCAGTTTGTGAACCTAAATTCCATTCTCTTAAAAAAAAAAAAAAGTCTCAGTGAAGACACTATGCCAGAAATCTTCTGGAATATGATATGAGAAATAATCAAAACAACCACAAAGAGAAGAGTGCTAGAATGGATTTATCGTGGCCTATCTCAACACACACTTGAGACCAATCTGTGGTCCCTGAGAGAACCCAAAAGATGGAACCACTCCAAAGTCTTGAGAAAATACTTGTGGGAACTGAGGGTAGTGAGGCAGCTCTTTGGGAAGAACCTTATGTAGCTCAGATCTGTAGCTGAGTGGAAGAGTTTCCTGGTGAAGTGGGCCCCCTGACTTCCGGAGGAAACCGTAAGATCTTGAGGGGGTGGAGGCTCACAACGAGCACTATACCAGCAGAAACAAGGGGTGGTGGCAACCATGAGAGGCAGCAGCCCAGCACTTCCCCATCTGTGAATGCCTGCTCATGAGATCACAGGATCCGATAGATGTATAACCCCAAGACTTATATAATGGGAAAATTCCACGTTGGCCAAAGAACAGCCTGATTGAAGAACCTCATTGGAGTCACAACTTCTCTCTTAATTCCCTGAAGTGAGTCACTTTATAAACCCAGAATCAAATAAGAGGGTGTAGCAACTTTGAATAAGAGCTCTGTAACATCTGAGGGATATCCAGGATACTCGGATCCTGGGATGAGGGAAATATCCCTGCAGAGCTTTCAGTGTGTCTCTGGGGATCCTGCCTACTATTACCATCTACACGCCGGGGTGAGACTCAAGGGAATCATTTGATCAATACAGTTTGGGGTGGAGTCAACCACACAAGATGGTCCAGGGTATCTCAAACCCTTCCTGTGCTTATTTCCTGAGTTTCTAAGTGTGGTTGGAAGGACTACCCTCAGTGATAACTTTTGATCTCTTCAGCAAGGACTTCTGATAGGAAGAGACAGATAAACACAAAACAATCCCTGTTGCTGAGGAAACTCTGAGGGTTGTGTCTCCACCAAGGTCTTGATAGACGCAGGGTAGCTAACACCATACCAGCTGCACTTTTCTTTTCTTTCTTCTTTTTTTCTTTCTTTCTTCCTTCCTTCCTTCCTTCCTTCCTTCCTTCCTTCCTTCCTTCCTTCCTCTTCTTTCTTTCTTTCTTTCTTTCTTTCTTTCTTTCTTTCTTTCTTTCTTTCTTTCTTTCTTTCTTTCTTTCTTTCTTTCTTTCTTTCTTTCTTTCTTCCTTCCTTCCTTCCTTCCTTCCTTCTTCTTTCTTTCTTTCTTTCTTTCTTTCTTTTCTTTCTTTCTTTCTTTCTTTCTTTCTTTCTTTCTTTCTTTCTCTCTCTCTCTCCCTTCCTTCCTTCTTTCTTTCTTTCTTTCTTTCTTTCTTTCTTTCTTTCTTCTTTCTTTCTCTTCTTTCTTTCTTTCTTTCTTTCTTTCTTTCTTTCTTTCTTTCTTTCTTTCTTTCTTTCTCTTTCTTTCTTTCTTTCTTTCTTTCTTCTTTCTTTCTTTCTTTCTTTCTTTCTTTCTTTTTCTCTCTCTCTCTTCCTTCTTCCTTCCTTCCTTCCTTCTTTCTTTCTTTCTTTCTTTCTTTCTTTCTTTCTTTCTTTCTTTCTATCTATCTATCTATCTTTCTTTCCCTTCTTTCTTTGAGAAAGAGAGAGCAGGGGAGGGCAGAGGGAGAGGGAGAATCTTGAGCCAGCTCCATGCCCACCATGGAGCCCCACTCAGGGCTCAACCTCACAACCCTGAGATCATGACCTGAGCTGGAATCAAGAGCTGGGCACTTTAGCCAACTGAACTACCCAGGAGCCCTCCCCACCAACTGTATTTGATTCTAGTTTGATTAGTGCATATAATAAAATGACATAGAGTTATGGTTCATTTATTTGGGTCATTATTATAATCCTAGGTTCTTTTCCAGATATATCTCTTGTTACGATAAGTCAAGAAGAGCCCTGGAATTTAGGATGCATTCCTCATGTCAGTTCAGGTCCGTCTTTGCTGCCAAATGATCTACTAAATCTTAATTTTCAGAATTTTTTTTTAAATTTCTTGATTGCAGACAAAAACTCCCTTCCAATGTACCCAGTTATCGGGTTATTTTTTTCTCATCCTGTTCAAAGGCATTACCTCCTGCCTATGCCTTAGATGCTGTCATTTTGCAGCACTGAATTCTAAATCCACTTCTCTTCTAACTCAATGCACTCCCTTTGGGTACCTTTATCCATTCCTCTGGATTCAATTTCTATCTGACTTTCATGAATTCCAAGTCTATAACTCCCATCCAAGTATCTCCCATGAACACTAGGTTCCATATACCTGATGGACTTCCATTTAACTCCACTACAGATAGATCAACCTCATCATATTCAAAATGAAAACTGTAATCTTCCACTCCAAACTTTCCTTATCTCAGTAAACAGTACCCATATTCACACCAGAACAATCCCTTCAGCCAGAATACAGAAAAGCATGGCTGCCTGTCCAGGATCCGGAAGCCCAGGGGTCTGATGCCACTTTGCCTATGAATTTCGGCACAAGATCTTGTGCAAGTCATTAACATTCTGGAGCCTGGACTCTATCACTTATAAAATGGGATATTTTTAATTGGAAGGCCTAGGTTTCAGATCGGGTGTTACCACTTAACTAACTGTGAGACTTTGATCAGGAAGACTTTCATTGTGATTGACAACTTGGAGCTGATGGCCATTCAGGCTGGAAGGACAGAATCCTTGGGTCTCAACTTGCTCAGCCCCATAGTGAAGCTTTGTTTGGACCCGGTTTAATTCAGCACCAGTGCCCTGGAAAATGATCAGAGGCATTTTTGAAAGTTAAATGTGAAGGGGAGAGCTTCCTGAGCAGGGTAACTCCTTCATCTACTTCCTTCCTCCTTTTAAAGGCTTTCAAAGAGTGTAGCGATTTAGCAATTCCTTTTTTTTTTTTAAACTTAGAGTCTTTTCAGTTCCAGCACGTCTAACTCTTGTCTCATTATAATTTCACATATTTCTATGAAAGAAACCTGACAGTGACAGAACATTTGAGGGAAGAATGGAAGGAGGGTGGGCATGTGGGGGAGTGAAGAAGCAGAGAAAGGAGAGGAAAAGAGATGTGCCCATGGCTGAGAGTCCTCAGTGGGCTCCTTTGGGTGCTGCTTTCAGAGAGGCTGGCATCTCAGCCATATGGTTACACAGTCTCTTGGCATTATCTTCAGCAGGCATCCGGAGCATTAATAGAAAATGGGATGAAATCATCTCAGCTTAAATAACAGAGAAGTAGCCCAATTTCACCCTAAATCCACAAAATACATAGACCCTTTACAGGGAGCTTTAGCTGGTGCTGAACATCTGTATCTCCACCTATGTTCACTGCAATCCATGATGTATGTTCTTGCTACAGGCACCAAGTTCATATTAATTCATTTGTTCATTTATTTCTGACTTCATTCCAAAGAGTAAATTGAAGGGTGCTATCAACGGACTGGGTGTCTGTGTCTCCCCCCAACCCCAATCGTATGTTGAAACCTAACCCCCAAAGCGACGACATTCGGAGGCCCGGCCTTTGGGAGGTGATTAGGTTATGAGAGTGGAGCCCTCACAAATGGCACTAGTGTCCTTATAAGAAGAGGCCAGAAAGTAGCTCTCTCTTTTCATAGTCTGAGGATATGATAAGACATCAGCTGTCTGTGAGGGGAAGAGGGTTCTCACCAGAACCCGACAACACTGGTACCTGGATCGCAGACTTCTGCCTCCAGAACTGTGGGAGATAAAGTTCTGTTGTTTATAAGCCATCCGGACTGTGGTACTTTGTTATAGCAGCCTCAATTGACTAAGACAAAGGGCTACGCATCTCACTGTTTTCACATAACCTATCCTCTCTAATGAAGAGTTTCTAGCACAGCAGTTTCATCAAACCGTCTGAAAAAGATTAGTTGTCTTCCTATGGAAATAAAGAACAAAGGACAAGAAGAAAAAATCAGTCCTGATAATCTATTCCACTGCTTCCACAAGCTTAGCTTAGTCTTCATATTCTCTGTAATCCTACCTACCATTTAGACTCTAGTGCAATATTGATTGATGAATCTTTTTGCAGCCTCAGTATGTTGTAAATTAAACCCAACCCTGTTTTGATCATTGTAACTGATCTGAAATATGAAGGACAATTTTGAAGTTAAAAGTGTTGCTTACTGATTTATCAAATTGGAGGAACAGATTAAAAGTATAATCTAGATGGTTCTCCTCCTGTTACTATTACTAATGTAGCATAAGACAAATTTCCCCTGTGCTTAAAGTAAAACAGAAAGAAACATGTTTTTGTGCCTTTGTGGATAAAGGCATCTCCCCCTGACTCATGGTTCCTCTGTAACTTTTACTAGCTTCCATAAAGTTACCTAAAGATAAACTCTCTTGAAGGAATAATATATTTCCTTTTATGACTTTAATTTCCTTAGAGTTGCTGCTTTATATATATATATATATATATATATATATATATACACACATTTTGGAGTGGGAAGGAGATGGGGTTTGACAGCTTGCTTCAAACAGGAAGCTGGCAGTGGTCCTCAAGAGTGGGACTAGGGTATGAAGATGCAATTGATGGCTCACCCACATCTGATCGATTTAACAGGGATCATTTGATTCTTTCATACATTTTTAATTGTTATCCTTTCCAAAAGGGAAAGTCTACACAGGTTCAGGTTTATAACATTTAAAATCACTCTTTTTTTCTACCTTGTCTTTGCGAGCCTTACCTGTACTCTTGTCTCCTCAGTTCTTTTAAGAATCATAATTGGTGTGATTATCGCTGCTCTGAGAATAATTAGCCATAGCTTTTTGACACTCTAAATTGGGAATACAGAATCTTCAAGCAGCGGAGACTGAACAGCTAAACCTTTCCACTTTGAAACTGAAATGTGCGCTGCCAATTGGATTCAGGTGCAATGATTCTGAGTCTTTTGCAGTTTTTACTTAATAAGGTAGAGGGAAGAGATAAAGCAGTTCACATTTCCACCTGAGAAACTGAACAGGAATCTCCTTAATGGGCTAATTGCCTGTTATGACCAATAAATAAAAAGAAGTGAGAGATCAGTATATTGAGAACCAGACTTTTCCTCATTGACTTATTCCACCGCCTCAGAAAATGACTGCAATGTTTTAAAAATTCAGACAAGAAAGCTATAATCCTGATAGCAGACTTAAACATTCGCATTACCCATTCTCCCTTCTACCATTAGAATGTTCTAATATTTGAATGAAATGGGATTTTTGTTCTGAGTATAGATAAGTTGAGGAAGCTCTGAAATACCTAGAGGGGATAGCATATTCATTTACATAATCATAAGGTTATATTTTATGTTTATTTTGATAATCTAGTGTAGTCAATTTTACTTTTCCTAACATTTATATAGCTCTTTTATCTGAATCCAAAAATGATTCAGGAACATTGCAAAAATAATCAAACAATGAAGAAAATATAAAAAGGAAAATAGAATTTATCTGAAATTCTTCCTTCCAGAGATTACTGAAATTTGCACTATGGTTAATATTCTTCCCCATAAATGAGGTCATGTTATACACCATTTATAAACCATTTTGCTTTCAAGAATGAGTGGCAGTTAATACATACGGTATAGTCACTAAAAATAGCATGTTTATTCCATCATAATAATATACCATTATTTATTTATTTATTTAAAGATTTTATTTATTTATTTGAGAGAGAGAGAATGAGAGATAGAGAGCACGAGAGGGAAGAGAGTCAGAGGGAGAAGCAGACTCCCTGCCGAGCAGGGAGCCCGATGCGGGACTCGATCCCGGGACTCCAAGATCATGACCTGAGCTGAAGGCAGTCGCCCAACCAACTGAGCCACCCAGGCGCCCATATACCATAATTTATTTAGCCAATTTTCTATTGATAGATACTTAATGTTTGACCATATGAATAATCCTTAAGAGAACATATTCAGAACACACTGAATTGTTTGGGGAATTTTTCTGATTATCTTCCTCCAGTGCGATCATAGACTTATAGGGCTACATGGTAGTTTATAGAAGACCTAATCCAACAGAGGTTCAAGAGTTTAAAATATTTGCTCAAGGTTATGAACTTGATTAGTGACACAACCAAAATGATCTATTTACTGAATGCATAAGGTGAGCATAGTATCATGACAAGTGATGTGGTGAACAAAAATGTACATTTCAAGGCAAGAGCACCAAATGTGCCATTGGGAACCCAACAAGGCTGTTGTATGTAAACTGTGGGCCATGTAGAAGGTGCTTAATAACTATGTGGTTGTTATATTAAAAAACTCACTTGATGCCAGAGCTTTTACAACAGCATCCTAACTCCTGCTCAGTCTCTCATTATGTCCATCCAAACTTTCATCTTGCTATTAGTTAATGAGTTTAAGAACCAAAGCTCTTTATGGCATAGCTCTTATAATCCTTTATCTTTGCAACTCTTGCTGAACCTAAATTGATGCTGGACACAAAATTGCCATACCTTGCTGGTAGAACAATGAATGGGTAAGGAGTTTAGATACCATTCCATAGAGAATTGGAAGCTGTTAATTTTGTTGAACAGATTATTAATAAATTAGAACTAATGTGCCTTTAGAAGTTATAAATAGGATGATTTACAAGGTAAACCTAGAAGTAATCTTGGATGTGGCTAATGGCTACAGGACTGGTGAAAAGAGGCCAGCTCAGAAAGACAGTGTGAGGAACAACTGGAAAGACCAGAGCTTTGGTCCAGTATGCCAGGACTCACCGGGGAGTTAAGAAGAAAGAAGAGTTTGAAACAATGCTACAGCGATGAGTCTGGGGACCGAAAAGAGTGACCTTTTCTTTTTTCTTTTTTCTTTTACAAATTACGAAAGCTGAGCATGGAAAGTGCTTAAGTAAAAATAGATGATTTCATTTTAGATTTGTCGAGTATATTCCATTCTTGCTTAGTAACTAATTCAACGGGTAAAGGATGGGTAAAGGATGCCCTTACGTAGGCTGATGAATGTAGGATGCCAGGAGGGTCTTTCACAAGCTTATGGACAAAAATCATATCTTCTGGAATTCTAAGACTTTAGAGACCATCAAAAATAGACAAAAGCACTTGACGATCATATAAATACATACATATTTAGGCTGTTGGCTATTTAATAAATACTATCATTCTATCTGTTTAATAATTATTTATTTTTTAAAAATTTTTTTAGATTATTTATTTATTTATTTATTTATTTGACAGAGAGAGAGAGCACAAGCAAGGGGAATGGCAGGTAGAGGCAGAAGGAGAAGCAGGCTCCCCGCAGAGCAGGGGGAGCCTGATGTGGGACTCGATCCCGGGACCCCGGGATCATGACCTGAGCTGAAGGCAGTGGCTTAACCAACTAAGCCACACAGGCGCCCTGTTTAATAATTTATATTATTTTAATGATGACAGGTTGTTGCTCACCAATCTATATTTTTTGGATTTATATGTTCTATTATGTAAAATATGTTTAGAATTGTATTGAGCATATTAAGGGCTCAATAAATTATAACTATGTATAAATTCATTCAATAAACATTTATTGAACACCTGTAAGTGAGCACATATGATAAGTGCCCAGTATACTGTAGCTACTTCTGAATTAAGTATTCTCCTTTAAAAAAAAAAATCCTGGGGCGCCTGGGTGGCTCAGTCGTTAAGCGTCTGCCTTCTGCTCAGGTCATGATCGCAGGGTCCAGCGATCGAGCCCCGCATCGGGCTCCCTGCTCGGCGGGAAGCCTGCTTCTCCCTCTCCCTCTCCTCCTGCTTGTGTTCCCTCTCTCGCTGTGTCTCTCTCTGTCAAATAAATAAATAAAAACCTTTTAAAAAGTCCTTTCTTTTCTCTTTCCTCCTTCTTGCCTTTGACTTGGATGTGACTTTGACTTGAACTGTTCACCTGCTGGGGGGCACCCTCTTCCTTACCTGGCCGGACTGTTCTTCCCCAGACTTCAGTAGAAGTCCCCCTGCCCCATTCTTCAAGTCTCTGCTTAACTGTCACTGTCACGGAGAGAGCCTCTCTAACCACCTATACAAACAGCAGTGTGTCTCTTCTACCACCACCTAGCTTTCTGATTCCCTTATTTTGCCTTAGATTTTACTGTCATGACATTTTCACCACCTGACTTATTGCATGTATTTTTACTTATTTTGTTTATGGCTCCCACCCCTTTCCCACCTATAGAGCATGGATTCTGTCTACTGTAGTTGATGTTGTTTGCCTGGCACCCACCATCCAAACACTTAATAATTATCTGTTGAATGAATGAATGAAGGAGAAGAAGAAGAATGACAACCATCTATTTAACTGTTGTGCTGTGTCAGACATTATGTTAAGCACTTTGTATACCTGTTTCACTAATACTCAGGATAACCCTATGATAAAGACTTTATTATGGCCACTTTAAAATTTGAAGAAATGACAGTTATAGCTTCCTAAAACGTGGGGAGAGTTCCTCTTTGTCTCTGCTGAGGAGGCAGGAATAAATGCCCATGGAGAATGAGTTCTTAGTAGAAATTCAAACCCTGAGAACTCTACAATTTGTATGGGTTGATTTCAATGCAAAGAGAGCTGTGCCACAGTCCCTCGGGATGCTTTTGTGCTAAAGCCCACACAGGCTCCCCTAATGTGATTTGGCTTGAATTATGTACTTGTTAGTCAACTGGAACTTTTACATTTCATCTGGTGCTTTGCCATATAAATTACCTTGTCTTTACTGGACACAAGATTATGTTCTAGCCTGACTGCCCTTTTAAATTAAGCATTACAAAATCAATGAGGTATCATTAGGGTACACTTCCTGAATGAAAAAAAATCCTAAGCAAAAGCCTTTTATGGTTCTTTCTGGGTTGGGGGTTGGGATGGGGACTTAATCTTTGGTGCTACCAGATTGCACAGGCTGTTTTTATTTCTCCCTACACTGTTTTGACATATTGATGAATCACACCAGAATGGCAAACAGTGGGTCTGATATGAATATCCCAGCTTTCCCTATTACTACAAAAACATCCATTAAAATATGTCAAAACCAATCAATGATAGGGAAGTTTAGCAAGGGTAGGAGGTTAGAAGAACAGAAACAAACAGAAAACCCAGATCTGTTTTACAACTGAAATCAAGATAAATTATGGACACAGTATGCTTATTTTGTAAGTTACATGCACATTGAATTGGATTCTCTTTGTCCACGTGGAAATGACAGAGGGCAGGATCTTCCTCTATAGGGTTTGGATATTTGATTTTATAATGTTAGAAGAAAGATCTCTGGTTAAAGCAATTATCTATGCAAGTTCACTCTAATGAAAAGAACCTCATGGGGCATATTGTGTCACCCAACAGGTCTGACCCTTGGAATTCTTTGTATGGTTGAGAAAGTATTGGATTAGGAGTCAGTGGTAGAATTGAGACTGTGATCTGATTTCCTTACAGTCTGTCCTTAACATCATACATATGTACACATACATATACAAGTTTATATATATATATATATATATACACATGTACATACATATGTATGCATCTACTGTGAATGGAGAACTATATGCTATTATTTCTGATTCTCAAACATTGTCCTCTAAAATACATTTACTTCTCTTGATTCTGAAATTAAGAAGTAATTATCTTAATGCTTAATTTCCACATCATATGATCACTCCCAAGGATTGTGGGCCAGGTGGGTAGAGGAAAGAGATCATGATATGAAAGAAGTGAGGGAAATAAGTCAACAGAAGTTTTTGTAGTAGCAAAACCCTGTAAATGGCCAGAAAGCAAATCATTTTGATTTTGTTTTGATAGAATTTACAAGTAATTACCAACACCAACAAAGAAAGTACAACCAATTCTGGCTAAAATACATTATGAATGAATTCTAAAAAGAAGTTGTGCACTAAGAGATACAAAGTTATGCAAGACTTGGACAGGATCATACCTGTATGTGGGTCGGTCTACCAGACACCAATGCGGTAGAGATTCCAGGGCCAAATTCTCAGATTTAGTGGAGTTATAGCCACGTGCTAAAAGTTTTATGTGTTTTTATATTCCACAATTATTACAATATTATTGTGAGTTTTTCATTGCAGCATAAATAAAAGTATGCATTTCATGCATGTGGCTAAAATATGAATCCATCCACTAAAAAAGAACCCTGAATTTTTCCACTTGAAATTCTGCCTACAACTGGGGCACGCTGTGTAATTTCTGGATTCACTCTCTTTGACTCTAAAATGAAGGTAATCTCTAAAGACCCTTCCAGCTTTCATATTCTTTGATCCAATAATTCTGTTTCTGTGCACTTGGTCAAGATGAGAGGCAAAGCGTAAGAAACATTATATGGAAGGGAAAATGATGTGGAAGAAAGAAAATGCAGACATCCCGGGAAGAATAACTTGCAGAATGTGGGTTTAAGGATGAATAACCATTTTAAATATTTCCTGGATCCAACCATATTCATCTCTGCCCCACTCATATTATGTCCCCGGAATAGATTAATAACAGGTATTACCACTCCCCAGAAAGAGTATTGGAATTTGTGGAAACTTTTTTACTGTCCTAATGTTTGTGGTGCTAATTACATTGAATAGGCCATGCAGTAACGCTAGATGTCTTCAAAGACATGGTTTCCCACATCACTAATAATTACATTGAATAGTGCTAATTACATTGAATAGGCCATGCAGTAACGCTAGATGCCTTCAAAGACATGGTTTCCTGCATCACACAAAAGCTTCTCAGGCTTGGGTCACCTCAGTGGCTCAGTCGTTAAGCGTCTGCCCCTGGCTCAGGTCATGATCCCAGGTCCGAGGATTGAGCCCCGCATCGAGCTCTTTGCTCTGCGAGAAGCCTGCTTCTCCCTCTCCCACTCCCCCTGCTTGTGTTCCCTCTCTCTGTTAAATAAATAAATAAAATCTTAAAAAAAAAAAAAAAAAAAAACTTTTCAGGCTCTTCTAGATATTTATCTGGATGCAAAGCCCATTTATACTTGAGAACCTAACTCTACATATAAATTCTATATTATTATATGCTTTTCATGCACACTAAAGTTTACAAGAACACAACTCATGTTTAAATTGAGAAAAAAGATGTATTTCCTTTGGAACTCAATCAAGAATTGTTCTCCATTTTCAGAAAAGTGTGCCAGTTATGACAATTAATTCATGGCACTGAAGTAACCAAAATAATGTACCTGTATTTACTTGCATGAGCCTACCACATTCCTGGCTATTCCACATATAGATGCAAGCAACCCGAATACTTCCCCGTATCTTCTACAGAAGTCAGACCAAACATTTACATGTGGAAACACATGTTATTTTATTATTTCTCTTAATTGCTACCTTATATGATAGTCATATTAATTTTAAGGTGGGCATCAGTGGGTTCTATAATTAATGAATTTCACTTCAGGATGGTAAATAGGCATTACAAAAGAGTGTGTATAAAGAAGGGAGCATTGGGAAAAATAGGGCTGAGAATCACCATTCTGGAATATTCTCTTTCCATCTGCCTATCACAGTATTTTCCTTCTATTATTTCTTCCAACTTCCAGAACAAGTGTAAATAGTGACACTTAGAAATCCTGCTATCATCTAAACTCTCCCAGTCAACGTATATAAATCTAAAGGCAGGACCTCATCTTTCAACCAGCTGTAGCTGTAACTTGCCTGTTTCATTCTTCTCTAGACTGAGACTCTTTGGTACATCTTTGCTATGTCCCTTTTCCCCTTTGATTTCCATCGCTGAGTACCTAATAGGGATTGTGGTTGAGATCCTCTGCGTGTCCTATCTTTTGTGCTAGTAAACATGATACTGATGATGGTGGAGTCCTGGCTGGGAATCCTTAAGGACAGAAGGAATAGTCCATCAGGGACAGGGACTGTAGAGCAACTCAGGCTAAAAGGACATCACAGAAACTGGTAACATAGCCATTATGGCAAATGATAATCCTCAACTTTCGTTTCTTATAAAAATATTTTTGGCCTGGTTTCTGAGGCTATCAGTAATCTCGTGCTTGTATATCTAACTAACCTATCTTTTACTTCTCATTCCATCTTATTCTTACTGCTTCTAACTTGCTACAATTACTTCTAGTTTCAAGTACCTGATCTCATACAGTTTTTTTCCTCAATGCATGCCCTTCCTTCTCTCCACCTATCCCCAAAGTACTTTTACTAAGGGCCCAGCTTGAGTCACACCAGCCCTCTGCAGTTTCCTCCGGGCTGTGTATTGAGCACACTGATTTCCCCTTTCTCCATAAATCCCTTTGGCACTTATTGAAATTGTTACTTAAACTACTACATTAACTATTCTATCTGAGGCTTAATTAACACATTCAGTGCTGGAAGGCTTTATACTTTTTTTGTATGCTCTCTTAGTTGGCAGAGCTGGTATTCAGTTGGTTAACTGAATAAATTGAGTTGAATAAATCAGTTGAATAAATAAATCCATTGCTAAAATGAATAATTTTTAAAAGGTTGAGGACCAGAAAAATGAATTCAGTCTTTGATGAAATTAGAAATTATTTCTAAAAACAAAGTATAATACATGAAATGGATAGGGTTGAAAACCTGAGAAATGATTTATCAAACAGAAAGTAGTTTATATTTCTGATGCTGGGAGAGATTTGATAGAAAGAATGAGGGGTTCAAAATGTTTGAAAGTCTAGGGAAGTGAAGGTCAGGGAAATCAGAGAATTGCAACAATTAAGGAAAATCAGTAATCAGCTGCCTTTAGCACTGAAGTGCTTGATTATAATAGAATGCCAGGAAACCACTGGCTAACCTTCATATCCTTCATATGCAAAACACAGGTATCTGCCATGATGACTTTTGTTTCTCTTCCACTACCAAAACTTGAACACGTGGCTCTTATTGGTGGAATCTAAACCGGAATATGGCTACTACAAAATTCCGGAACACGCATGCAGCTTCCAGCCAACTACCAGTCTCTGGTAGCAGAGGAGAATACTCGAAGGGAATGGACATAAATGTTGGTTTCCAGTGTGTGTGTGTGTGTGTGTGTGTGTGTGTGTGTGTGTGTGTGTGCGCGCACGCACGCACACACACACGCATCACAGCAGTCAACCCTGAGCATCTGCAAGTAGAGGATTCTGAAGAAGAAAAAACAAAACCACTTGCTCTGAAGCCAGCCAGAGATGTTCGGAAAATTGAAAAACTGAAATGTAATGGAGTGAGTTTGGAAGCTGAAGAGAAGGAAATGAAAGTCTGTGTAAGTAGAAATGCAAAATTGAGACAATAATTTACTACAGTAAAAAATTACAAATATGGGGCCCCTGGGTGGGTCAGTCGGTTAAATCAGACATCATCTGGGATCATGATCTCAGAGTCCTGGGAGTGAGCCCCGTGTCAGGCTCCACCTTCAGCTGGGAATCTGCTTCTCCCTCTGCCCCTCCCTTCACTCATGCTTTCTTGCTTACATACTCTCAAATTAATAAATAAAATCTTTAAAAATAAATTATAAATATATAAATAGTATAATACAGGAAGAAATCAGGGGTGTATGACAAAATATTCAGCCATAAAAAAGAGGAAGTAAGTTGACATTTACTAACTGGTGAACATGTCAAATCAATGTACCAATTACTTAGAAATTTGGCAGTTTATTTTTTTCACAAAAGTAACTGTTGAAGAGTTAAAAGATTTTGTGTTAGTGGATTAGAAAGATGGGATAGGAAGGTGGAAACAAGAGACTAATTTTTTTTCAATATGATCTTTTGCTGTTAAATGGCATTTTAGCTTTTATTTAACGTTACATTTGTAGGGCAATACTTTGACAAAACAAAAGTAAATTTGAAACGAGAAAATAGGTGAAATGAGAAGTCAAAATCATATCAAAATATAGAAAAGATAAATAGTGATTTATTTAAGTTTTAGAAGTTTAAAAGGCAAAGAATCAGGAAAACATTATTTGAAGATATATCAGTAAATAGAAAATACCTTGTCAGGAAGGAGTAAGGACAAGCTCATGTGTCTGCACATGGCACATTCTCAAGACTTATCTTTTCTGAATCTAATTACCCATCAGAACTTCACTGAGAGTCAGATAATGGGGAGTAGGGTCAATTCATTATCTGCAGTAGAATTTAGTTTAGAAAGCTCATGTTCTATAGCCATCATGGAGCAATTCTGTAGTAAGATTTTCCAAGCCATCCACACTCTAGCAAACAGTGAATGTTGTCATTTTTTTTTTGTCCTAAGTCATTATTCATTTATAGAAAGATAGCATTTTACTCCAAGATGGGATATATAGTCTTCCATGTTCAATATTGAAAAGTTACAGCCAAAAGGAATATTTCTTCTAGCTTATGGCATAATTCACCTTATAAGAAAAAAAAAAGTCTAAATATTTATTCAGTGTCAGCTAGCTATAATCCTTCGGTGGTTTTCCAATGCTCTTGGGGTAGAGGCTCTAACACCCAGAATGACCTCAGAGTCCTAGTCTGGCCTCTACCTTTCTTGGCTGTTTCATGTGGTTCTGTCTTTCTTTCAAAAGCAGCAATGCTCTTTTTCACCTCAGGGGCTTTTTTGCTTGTACTGTTTCTTATTCTGAATTACTGTTTCTCTTCTTTGCCTAATTAATTTTTACATATATGTATTTTAAAGATTTATTTATTTTAGAGAGAGAGAGAGAGAAAGAGCACGAGTAGGGTGAGGTGCAGAGGGACAAGGGGAGAATGAATCCTCACGCAGACTCCCTGCTGAGCAAGGAGCCCAGTGCAGGGCTTGATCCCAGGACCCTGAGATCATGACCTGAGCTGAAATCAAGAGTTGGATGCTTAACCAAGTGAGCCACCCAGGGACCCCTACATATCCTTTAAAAAAAAAAAATCAGTTTTAACATTGTTTTCAGGGAAGACTTTCCCAGCCAAATTCCCCATCCCACACCAGACCAGACCAGGCCTCCTGATATTTCTAGAACACTCTATCTTTTTTCTTCAAGCACCTGACATGACTTACCATAATACATTTCTGTCAGTATTTGATTAATATCTTCCAAGCCAACACACTATAACACACTGCTAAGTCTGTATCTGCTTTGTTCCACCACTGTGTACATAGAATTTAGCACCAGAGGTGGCATATAGTAGTTATTCAATAATATTTTTAAAAATGAATGAATAAATGAAAATCTAGTTTTAAAGTTGAAAACTGTTGAATAAGAAATGCCTGAGCAAATAAGTCTAATAATTATTTCATTATTTGAAAGTCATTATTATTTCTAAGATATGTACTTGATTTAAAAAGAAAAGATTCAAGAGCTGTAAGATTCAAAAGAAATCACAAAGTTCTTTTTCTTTTCTTATAAGGGATGATATTTGATCATCATATTCGGGACACAAAAATAAGCACTTGAAATAGTCAAAGTACTTGTTAGTAATGTAGTTAGCTTCCTTTATTTGCTCTAGGTGAGACCAAATTTTAAGAAAGCAATGATGTGATTTCAATTAAGGCACTCTGAAAAATATATAATAGAAAATAAAAGCAAATTATTTTACTAAAATCTCAGTGCAAAGTTGCAATTGATGGTGGATTTTTAAATGACACTTCTCATAAAAATAATCCAAAAGTCTTTTAGTTGTTGATTTCTGAAAATGCATGGCAATTTGTCAAACACTGTGGCTTGAAAATGGCTCTGAAATAGAATGGGTTCATGACATTTGTGCATAGGGTGCTTAATGATCATTATTATGAACTTTTACATTAGTTTTATTTTCCTACAGTGATACACTATTAAATACTTAGAGCAAGAAAGGCAAAGGGAGAAAGATAATAGATAAACTTTATGAAGAAATATATCTTGATGTTTCCTGATGTATCTTGATGTTTAATTTATTCATCCATGATTTTTTTTTAATGGTGAATAGGTGCCAGGGAATATCTGAATCCCTGGTTATTTCTTTTTTACAATCTACCAAATTAAAGTACTCATTATTTCATCACCCTCTGCTACTTAACTGAGAGTATATTGTGTAATTAATAAGAAATGACTTTTTAAATAGGAAAGTCTTACTTCAAATGTCAACTGTAAACATTTGGTCAATATACTGATTCTACCCAAATTTAGTTTTCTCATTAGTACAACAGTGCTAAGATTATCTACCTCATGGATATTTTTTTGTGGAGATTAAATAATACATTAAAAGTGCTAGACTCATAGTAAAGGAAAAAAGTTGGGAAAAACCTTGAGATTACAGTGGTGCTTTGAATGTGAAAGGTCAGAAATAAGAATCACCTAACCTCCTCTAGTCTCCTAAGTGGTATAATTCTATAACCTCTTCTTGCAATGTTTAAATTTAAAGATTTCTTCAGAGGGTCAGATATAATAACTATGACATTTCTTAATTAATTGCCATTTAAATCCAATAATAAAGTTGAGAACATCTGCATTTTTCTTCTATAAACAATACCTTATTTTAATGAATAATACATATTGTACCCAAGTTTTCTGATTTTCTTGAATGTTGTTTTGAAAGCTGTTTTAAAGCTGTGGTCAATAACAGAAGAAATGGTTTGCCACCAGCTGTGTTCGATACCTACAGGCCATTAAAATTCTCCAGATAAAATTCTCCTTTGGTGTATAAGGTAATACATTTGTCAGACTGACGGATATAGATATAATTTATAGATTTCTAAGGAAGCAAATAGGGAACACGCATAAATATAGATCTCTGCAAAATGAAGACAATACAAGAACCAATAAGCATATATATTTCCAATAGACTCTTGTAATATTCTGATGTCTTCTTGACCACATTTAATTTGACAAAAGCTTTTAGCATTTAGAGTTAATGTTTCCCATTGACTTCTAAAATTAACATCAACTTAGGGGAAGACAAAGACATAATAAATAGCATCTGTTTCACAAAGCTGCTTAGTGGACAAAAACTTGAAAGAAAGTATAAAATGAGACGATATAAATGTATTAATGCACACACACACATGCACACATATACACACACCAATTTTAGGTCTAGCTAAATCCACAAGTCTGTTTCAGCTCAGCCACAATTCAAGAGGGAAAAGTTTATAGTTGTCATTTGTCAAAGTTTATTTTAGTACCTGATAATTGTCTGGGTGTAAATGTGTAAATACAGTTGTGAGATAACCAGTCAAATCAATTAAAAAACTGAAACCTGGCTGGAGTGAAAGAGGACCCTGAGAAACAGTCAGGATATATTTGCACACAAAGAGCAAAGTGCAGATGAGGCATGTATCTAGATAATTTAAGTAAAAACAATTTTGAACTGTTTTTCATTATCTTGAAATATCAGACATAGTGGGAATTTTAAGGCCTCACTTATCTGAATAATTGCTTTGAATTTTTTTCATTGTGTGTGTATGTGTGAGACATGCACATGCAAGAATCTAAAACTATTCTTTGCACCATCAGTTAAAAAAAATGAAAAGGATAGGGAAGCATCTAGAGTCAATCCTTTCCACTTTTATGTCTGTTAGAGTGAAAATCTACTAGGTATGGCTTATCATCATCATTTATCATTATAACTCAGCACCATTGTCCTAATATTGCCCTAAACAATATCATGGAGAAAAGAAAGGAAAGAAAGGAAAGGAAGAAAGGAAGGAAGGAAGGAAGGAAGGAAGGAAGGAAGGAAGGAAGGAAGGAAGGAAGGAATGAGGGCAAAAAATGGATCACTGAAGCTGACTTGGTTGGAAGTAGAGCTGCTTGGCAATTGAATTACTCTTAGGAGTTAATTGTTACTCTGTATTAATCTAATACCTATTAAATGGAAAGCGTTTTTTTTTTTTATATTTTAATTATTGAGAGATACTTCTGGATATTGACTTTCTGATTGCTGAATTCTCCTCTATCTTTACTATATTTGTAAGTCCAGTGATAATGTGAATATTGACAAAAAAGTTTAATAATTTAACATAAACTTTGGGAATTGTTTCATACAGACTCAGGCAAAACTTAAAAACATACTGCAGTTGTTATGGCAAAGAAAATTATATGTGAGGTGGATAAAAATTTGCAATGAAGGCAAGTTCTAGTATTACAGAGTGTGAAAGATCCAGGAAAGGGTCTCAAAAATCATTACTTTGTCTTGAGAGAAAAATTCATCAAAATTGTTCCATCCAAAGAAAGAGCAACTAACCTATCCTTCAATTAAAACCCTAGCACTTCACAATCCTACTGAAAAATTATTTTTTCAAAATCTTTTATGTAAAAAGAGAAAAACCAAGTGCTTGGATTTTTTTTGCTTTAAATAATTGTTTTAATGCACATATAAAGTGCTCATTTAAAAAAGAATAGGTGACTGGATTGTGGCTGTTACATTTAAAAGTAAAGTATGTTCAGATGATGCATTTTTAGAATTTCAGTATTTTTTCTTTACATCAATATTCAAACTCAACAAAACCTTAATCAAAACAACTAGCATGGAATGTTAGAAACACAATACAAATTGGCCTTAAAATTAAAGAGAGACATTTTGTTTCCAACCCAGAGAGAATCATAGGTCAGAATTTACCTTCACATTAGAGACTAAGAAAAACAAAAGACAAAATATAAGAAAAAAAGTGATTCTAAAGAAACTGGACATCAGACAAGAGAAGACAATGATTTCTGAGAGACAAGAAACAAATGAGATGTCCTTGCATTTCTCATTTAATGCCAAGTGAGAATTTCCAGGCCATGGCATTTGAAGGGAACTATGGCAGTGCCCAGGTGGTCTCTTTGAGATGAGATAAAAGTAAAATTCTGATTAGGAAAGACACCTAAAATTTATAGGACAGGGTGAGAAAGCTGTACACAGAGAGAAAACTCTGAAAATTTGCAGAGAATCCACTCAGTCTTAAGCTGAGTACTGATCAGTGAATGGATGTGAGAACATGAACTGTGCCTGGGATAAGTACCATTACAAGGATGAGAAGGAATAATCCCTTGGGTTCAAACATGGCTAAGAATGATTCCTTTTCCTACCAGCCAGAGTGAGAAACCTCAAAATTCACAGGGTGTCTCATGGAACATTCAGAAAAGCTTTGCCTCAATAGTGGGACAAAGTTAACCCCAGGTGAGCACTGCTCTGGTCCCCCATAACAAACATGAAAAAGCAAGACCTGAAAGGATCAATTTACTAGCAACTTAACCGAATCACGTCTTGTTCCCACAAATCAAGAACATTTATAGGAACGAAAAAATGTCCAGTACATAATGAGTAAAATCTAATAAAAAAAAATTACTAGACATGCAAAGGTGAAAACCATTTTTCATAATGTGTAGAAATGTCAGTCCATCAAAGCTAACTCTGAAATGACACAGATAACAAGATTAGTAGATAAGAATACAAAAAAATAGTTATTATAACCTCATTTAATATGGTCAAACCTAGGAGAATGATTGAGAATGCTATATAGAGGTATGAATGATAATGGGGAAAAGATTCAAAGTTGACTTCTAGAGATGAAAATTACATCAGAAATGAAAAAGATGCAGGAGGAATTAACAGTACATTATATATTACAGCAGATAAGATTAAATACATAGTAAAAAAACTAAAAATTAAGAAACAGAAAAAAGACAAAAAATAAACCAACCCAGAACATCATGATTTGTGAAAAAACCTCAAGCATTTTAATCAGAATCTGTGAAGGAAAATGGGCCCTAAGAAAAGTATTTTAAGAAATAATGCACCAGGGGTGCCTGGCTGCCTCTTTTGGTTGAGTGACCAACTCTTGATTTCGGGTCAGGTCATGTTCTCAGGGCTGTGAGATATAGTCCCATGTCAGGCTCCACGCTTAGCAGTCTGCTTGAGATTTTCTCCCTCTCCCTCTGCATCTCCCTGCCCCCAACCTCCACACACTCTCTCTCTCTAAAAAAAAATAAAATAAAATAAATAATCTTTAAAAAAATAATGCCCCAAATTTCCAAATTTAATAAAAACAATCATCCCACAGATTCAAAAACTCAATGACCCAATAAATAAATATCAGAATAAAAGCAGATTTCTTTTCAGAAACAATGCATGTCAATCGACAATGGGATAACAAATTCGAAGTACTGAATTGATTAAAGCAACAACAAAAGAGCTTAGATTTCTAAATCCAAAGAAAATATCTTTTAGAAATAAAAACAAAATGGGGTGCCTGGGCGGCTCAGTTGGTTAAGCAGCTGCTTTTGGCTCAGGTCATGATCTCAGGGTCCTGGGATTGAGCCCTGCATCAGGCTCCCTGCTCAGCCGGGAGTCTGCTTCTCCCTCTCCCTCTGCCCCTCCTCCAAGTTGTGCATTCTCTCTCTCTCAAATAAATAAATAAAATATTTTAAAAAATAAATAAAAGCAAAATAAGTGCCTTTTAGACATAGAAGAGTTGAAATAATTCAACACCAATAGAGGTACCCTGTATGAAAGGTTAAAGGCAGAAGGAAAATGGTAAGATGAAAATATAGATCTATACAAAGGAATGAAGAACAGCAGAATTAACAATTACATTGGTAAGTATACAAGGCTATATTTATGATTATTAAATCTCTTTAAAAGAAAATGGACCAAGAGAATGAGAAGACAAGCTACCAACTGAAAAAAAAAGAAAAGAAAAGAAATGGGAAAAAGATCTAAGGAGACATTTCACTAAAGAGATGACAAATAACCATATGAAAAGATGATCCATATTATATATCATAAGAAATTTTAAATTAAAACAACGAGACACCCATTATCGTTCATACCTCTATATAATGTTCTAATACACCTATTAGAATGGCTAAAATCTAAAACACTGACAACACAATTCTGGCAAGGGTGTAGAGCTACAGGAACTTGCATTCATTGCTGTTGAAAGTGCAAAATTGTACAACCACTTTGGAAGGCTGGCAATTTCTTACAAAATTAAAAACATACTCTTACCGTACGATCTAGCAATCACTCTCCTTGGTATTTACCCAAATGCATTGAAAATTTATGTTCACAGAAAACCGTGCACATGGATGTTTATAGCTGCTTTATTTATAACTGCCAAAATTTGGAAATAACCAAAATGTCCTTCAGTAAATAAATGGATATATAAACTGTGGCAAATTCAAACAATTGAATATTATTCATTGCTAAAAAGAAATGAGCTATCAAACCATGAAAAGACATGAAGGAAATTTAAATGAGTATTTCTAGGTGAAAAAGAAGCCAATCTGAAAAGGCTACATACTATATGATCTCAGCAATATGACATTCTGAAAAAGAACCATGGAGACAGTAAAAAGATCAATGGTGTCCTGGGGGTAATGGGGAGGGAAGGATGACTAGGCAGAACACAGAAGATTTTTAGAACAGTAGAACTATTCTGTATGATAGTACAGCGGTACATACCTGTCATAAGACATTTAGCAAAACCCACAGAATGTATAATCCTAAAGTAAACTATAAACTACGATGATAATGATATGTCATTGCAGATTCACTGGTACAGGATGTTGATAGTTGGGGAAGATATATATGTGCAGAAAAAGGGATATATGGGAACTCTCTCAACTCTGATTTTGCCATGCACTTAAAACTTCTCTAAAAAACAAAAAGTCTATTAGCAATGAGAGAGAATAAATTGTTTAAGGCAAAAATAATAATTGTCTGTTATACAACGTGTGTAAGTAATTATATGGTCAGATTAGTTCAAAGACTGGGAGGACAAAAATAGAAGTATATGGTCATAGGATTATTCTATGTGAAGTAATTATTCACTTAAATATAGAATGTGATGAGTAAATGACATATAATACAAATCCACTTTAGTAATTACTAAAATAGCATAACAAATAGTTATAGCCAATGTAACAACAAATGAAATAAAATGCAATTATAAGAAATACTCAATTAAAAATGAGGCCAAAAAAGAAGGGGTGTAGGAATGCTCACAATGTTTACTCAACCTTTAACCCTCTATCTTGTCCATGCCCATGCGATGACCTCCCTCAAGGCAGTGCATTCCAGGCCACATGGAGGTTAATGTGTGCCCTGACTGGAACGAGGGAAGACTTGTTCTGATATCCCTGAGGTGCCACTTCAGATACCTAGGAGAGATGACTAGTGTGCAGAGAGTGCCACTTTGGATAACTACCCTGTGACCTCACCACCATGCCCTTCACTATAAAGGCTGGGGATCGGGCTCAGGATTGGGCAGAGAATGGCTGTGTAGGCCTGGATCATCCATCCACACGATCCTCCCCGTCAGTAAGCTACCCTGAATAAAACTCTGTGTAAGTGGTATGGAATGGCTTGTTTCATTCTTTAGTCTTAAACTACCTTTTCAGTTTGAAAGATAGTTTACAGATACTCCTCCATTCTACCTGAGGAAAAATCGGGGAAATTTTTAAAAAATCCAACTTTATCAATAATCATAATATGTGATATTTATTATCTGTATATCCCAAATTAAAATGCAGAAGTGATCATTCGCCTAAAAAATCAAGGCCCTATTAAAAATTGACCTAAATATAAAGACACAAACAGGTTAAAAATTAAAGAATAAAAAAAAAAAATACCAGTAGGGAAACTAATGAAAACTCTATTAATATCAGAGAAAGTAGATTTCAGAGTAAATAATATTACTGAGGATAAATATGGCCATTTCAATATGATAAAGGAGTCAATACATTACAACAATTCTAAATAATTATGAACCTGATTACAGAGCTTCATAAGGCATAAAGTGAAAATGGGAAGAACCACAAGGAGAAATAGACAAATCTACAACTATACTGAGAAATTTTAATAACTGACTCTCAATTATTGATAAAAGAAATATAGAGGACATAAGTAAGACTATAAAAGGCTTGAACAATACTCAACTAAGTTGACCTAGTTTACGTTTTCAGAATATTCCATCCCAAAACAACAGAATAAATGAATACAAGATTCTATGTACTTTTTCAAGTGCATATGGAACATTTACTAAAAACAAAATAGTCTGGTCCATCAGACAAGTCTCAGTAAACATGAATGTACTCAAATCACATAAAATATGTTATCTATCTACAAGGAATTTAAATTCAAAATAAATAACAGAAAAAAAGACTTAAAAATTTGAAATGTTTGGAAGCTAAATAACACCCTTCTAAATAATTTTGAAGTTAAAAAAGTAAAAATAGAAATTAGAAAATATTTTGAACCCAATAAAGAGAAAACAAAACAGATTTATTTAAAAACAAACAAACAAAAAGATTCAAAGCAATATCCTCAGCTTCTACCTAAAGGGAAATTTTAGAACCAATTAAGTCCCAAATAATAAGAAGAAGGAGATAGTACATAGTAGGACAGAAGTCAATTAAATAGAAAACAGAAAAATAGAGAAAATGAATGAACCCAAAAGCTAGTTCTTTGATAAAATCCATAAAAATAATCAACTTCTTTGTGGGAAACACAGAAGGAATAGACACATGATCTGTATTAGCAGTGAGAGTGGTGGCATCATTAAAGGCTATAGAAACAAAAAAGATAATTATAAAATATTATGAACAACTCCATGGTAATAACTTTGAGAACATAAATGAAATGGAACAATTCCTTGAAAGCCTTCAACTACAAAAGCTCAATCAAGAAGAAACAGACATCCACAATCGCCCTGTATGTATTAAAGGGAGTTGAATTTATAGCTCCACACTTGCTGCTTCACCTTGCATTTTTATGTTATGGAGATGGTTTCTCTCCTTAAAGCTTATGAACCAACCTCTGCTTCTTTTAAACTTTTCTTCTGCAACTTCCTTACCTCTCTCAGCCTTCCCAGAATTAAAGAGAGTCAGGACCTTATTCTGGATGAGGCTTTGGCTTAAGGGAATGTTGTGGCTGGTTTGCTCTTCTATCCAGACCCCTAAACCTTTCTCCATATCAGCAAGAAGGCAGTTTTGCTTTCTTATCATTTGTGTGTTTGCTCTAAGTAGCACCTTCAATTTCCTTCAAGGACTTTTCCTTTGAATTCACAACTTAACTAACTGGTACAAGATGCCTAGATTTTGGCCTATCTTGGCTTTCAACGTGCCTTCCTCACTAAGCTTAATTACTTCTAGCTTTTGATTTAAAGTGAGAGACCTGCAACTCTTCCTTTCACCTGAACACTCAGAAGCCATTGTAGGGTTATTAATTGGCCTAATTTTGATATTGTTGTGTCTCGGGGAATAGGGAGTTCCAAGGAGAGAAAGAGAGAGAGACAGAGAAAGAGACAGGGGAAGGAACAGTCAGAACACACACAATGATTATTGTTAAGTTCACTATCTTACATGGGCATGGTTCAGGGTGCCCCGAAACAATAACAATAGTAACATCAAAGATCATTGACTAGCATGAAAAATGTAATGACAAAAAAGTTTGAAATATTGCACGAACTACCAAAACATGACGCAGATACACAAAATGAGCAAATGCTGTTGGGAAAATGATGCTGATAGACTTGCTCCATGCAGGGCTGTCACAGACCTTCAATTTGTAAAATATGCAACGCCTGTGATGCACAATACCGTGAAGCACAATCAAACGAGGTATGCCCATACCTACTTCTGCATCATTCCTGGGTTCGCTTATATTAACTTGCACAACAAAGTAGGTAAGTGCACATCACTAGAACTAGAGGTCCATCATGAGCTATGTTTTGTATAGCCAGTACCAAGAGTTAGACTGAGATAGAAAGAACTGGAAGACACAGAAAGTTCAAGTAGGTAAGGATCAGGAAGTTGACTGGGGATCTAACCATGCATTTAGTGTTTTCAGGTACTTTGTCAGGTTGTCATAGAAAATTGAAAAGCAATAAAAAACCTAATTCATGCCTCCAACTATTAGAGTCCACAGTTAGGCTTTAACAGGATGCCTGAAGACCAACCAACGGGGAGTCAAAGCCCCTTATCAGGAAACTGAGAACCCTGCCCCAGCAGCATTCCACAAACTGGGCCACAAGAAGCCAGATCAAATCAGAAAGGCCCAAGACTAAGAAGGTTGGAGACCTTGACCAAGTAAGGAAGAAAAAACATGAAACCCTGCTCCCACAAAAATCCCCTCCCCAAATAGTAAATATTCCATCCCTTAGTTCACAGCTGCCAATAAAAAATAAAGACCCAAACCCTGAGGAAATGCCCACCATTTATGGCCAAATGCCCACTGGTCTTCAGTGGTACTAACAGCAGATTCCCCCAAAATACCATCAACATAATCCGCTGATAAAGCAAAGCTAAGTTTATTACTGACTGCTGCATAAGGTACCATTTCCTCCATAAGAGGAGAGAAGAAACAGGCAGTAGATTAATGAAGTTTTATCTAGAAAAGGGGGGGGGGTCCTATTAGTGGTTTGGGAAGCTACTCATAAGGTTTGAGTATAGTTTATGACCTAATAGTGTGGTACTGATGAACAAACTCAGTTGAGGGTTTTAAAGCAGTGTTGGTTATCTTAGGTAAAAAATCTCCTGGTCTAAGGGCTTTTGAAAGTCCTCTATTGTTTGAATAAATGGATTTGGGGGAGATTTCTGAAACATAGTTACTTGCAACCCTTCATCTACCTGGGTAAGTGTTTCCTGAAATTTTATTTATCATTATAGCTTTATTAGATATACTAATACATGCAGTTGGATAGCATATTATGTAAGTGTTGACAGTAAATGATGTAAGTGCAGATAGTTTTGCTCTCAGTAGTGGCAGTGGTTGACTAAAGGAAAGGACTGCCTAAGAAGCAGTTAAGATCTAGTGGTCAATGGTATACGGGGTACAAAGAAAAGGACAAATTAGGATGGTCTGAGGGTTGATATTTTGAAAATATTGACCTAATTGTGATATTAGAATTATAACTTAAAGGTAAAGAGAATTTACAATAAGCATTGAGGACAGAAACTGTTGACTTAAGTATTATTAAATTTAGGTCATTATTAACCATTCAGAATTCAATGTGTATTCACTAATATAATTACAAGGCATGATAGTCACTACAAATCGTTTTGGAATCATCATAGGTATATATGATGAGATAAAAATAAATGAATTGTGATGCATTAAAATTCAGGTTGATAATAGGGGCTATATGTTCATTTTATGTGTTTGTGATGTGGTTTTGGAATATAGGTGAGGTTCCGTGGAGTGAGGTCCGGAGCCCGTGGCCAAGAAAGAATTCTTGAAATGTCTTTGGTGCAAAATGGTGGTTTTATTAAAGCACAGGGATAGGACCCCTGGGCAGAAGGAGCTGCTGCCCTAGGGCTGTGAGCGGTGGCTGTTTATATACTTGGGAGTTGGGGGAAGTAAGCAAAAGGGAGGTTTCAAAAGAACTTTCACATGCTAAAGAGGACCTACAACATAATGAAGTCCTTGCCGTTGTCAAGTTAAGGTTGTTTACCCTCTAGCAAGGTGTTAACATTAAGAAGTTTGGGAGATTCCTGGAAGAATATCACACATATCCCACCCAGGAGAGGGGGTGGGGGGAGGTGGCATGGGGTCAGTTTATACTTTGTCTTCATCTAGACTGCTGCTCCCTCATCGTTTGTGTATGTAATTACAAAGCAAAATCTCTCTTTTAAGAATGTCTGGTGACTTTTCCTGTACTAATTTACAAGACTCTGGTTTTGTATTAAATGAACTATACACATGATATTACTCCCCTACATTTTGTATTCCTTGTGGGTATCAAAGAAAAACTACTGGACAGAATTAAACTGGCAAGGAAGACCTTATTTAAGAATATTGCAGTAAGGGATTGAGATTGAATGCAACCCCACTAAGACGAAAGGCCGGATGATTTTTTAAGCTTTGGGAAAAGTGGAAAGGGTCTCCTGGAGAATGTTACAGAGGAAGTTAGTCAACATGAGTAGGCTATCTGTTTGCCAATTGTCATTTATTTGTCTACCGTTTAGGCAACCTCTTGGTCAATGGTTGAGACATTTGTATCCATTATGCACTTACCCCTTTACAAAGACCAATGCCTTGTGCAAATTGAACATTTCCTAGAACTACAAAATGTTAAAAATGGAAAAGATCTTACATCTACTCTGATCTCCTCATATATATATACGAATTACAAATTGCTGTAAATAAATTACTACACATATACTAAAAATATCTATATGACAATTTCTATACAAGGTCTTTGTGCTAAGAAAAGTCTGTTTTAGTTACTTGAGCATTTTTTTAAAATGAGAACATAGGCTTTGATCCTACTGGATTTTCCTTAGATCTTGAAAGGCTTAGTAGTTGCTAAAAGTTTAAATCAGCTTGAAAGATAAACATCTTCAAGGGTCTGGCTCATCCAGTTTCTATTCCCAAACTTTCTGCACTTTGTAACACAAAAAAATCATTCTGCTTGCTTAAATTCTGTCTTCTTTCAGAAATGATATTTTCAGTTGGTTACTTCTAAGACAAATCAATCTATCCCTGTTAAGAATGGAAACATTGCCAACACCTTCTTTAAAAAAAAAAAAAAAAGGAATATATAATTTCCCTCATTTCTTTCTCCCAATTGCATTACCTCTTCCCATCAGTGAATTCTAACCATTACGGAGTCATGCCATATGGACCCAGCAATTCTATGTTAAAAACTGTTTCCAAATCTATACAAAGCCCCTTAAACTATTTTGTTTATCAAGCATTTTTTAACGTGAGAAGATAAGTCAATATTATTTTAAAGTCAATATTATTTTATTTTATTAAAGCCTTAAAAGAACTGCATCCTTAAGATTTACATAAAAAATGAATCATGCAAATGAATTCAACTTTGCAATATTTGTAACACAAAGATTTCTGTCAAAAAAACAGTTGGAAATAACATGCTGTTTGTAATGTAATTGTTACCATTCACTATAGCAGAAAAGGCAAATGCAAAGAACTAAAAGGCTGACAGTCTAGTCATTTAAAACTACAGGTTGTCTCAGGAATGACAATGGTTTTGAAATTCAGCTCAACCCATGCCGAGAAGTTGCTAGCTCTAGAAAATTAGAGAATATTTAACACTTTAGTTGAATCAGTGTTTCTCCTTATTTTCTCCTCAGAACATCTCAACTAACCAGGGAAATCTTAGCCTTAAAAAAAAAAAACCAAAACGTAAATGAAATATTAAAATGGGCACTGGTTTTCTCTGCTGCTAGCTTCTGGAATCTGAATTTTTAATGAGGACATTTGTTTAAATGTGTATGATCAACGAGCTGTAAAACCCACAAACCATTTGTTTCTTCTTCTAGGGGGAAAAAAAACCCAACAAACCAAGCCAAAATATTAATACACTGCGTATAATTGTTCATAGACCCGCATATTTGCTTAGCTTTTTTTTTTTCTTCTTTCCTTAAAACAATTTCAGTTTCTATTCTGAAGCTGATGTCTCACCTAAGCGATTCTTGCACTTCTGTGTGTCCTTCTGGCTGCACTGCTTGTCACTGACAAGGACTCTCTTCCTGACCAAGCTTTTGTCAGGCTCTGGGGAGGCCCCTTCTCCAGGACGCCTGGACTTTACCCTTCCCTCTCCCGCCCCCAGCCTTGCTGGGCCTGCAGAGCACCAGTAACACTGGTAAGTCATTTTAGGGAGACTCACCCATCATTGATACCTACCTGATCACCTTCCACATCTGACTGAATATGCCCCAAGTGATGTCTTATCATGGTGTGCCCTCACAAGAATCCCATTAGGTCAGCTTGACAAGGTTAACCCCAACCCTTGTTCTCTCCCCTCAGTGATTTCCCATCAACTGACCCTCTCATTCTGTTCCTTCACCATAATTCCCCACTTGAGCTCAGCTCTATAGTGACATCTTTCCTCTACGTAATAGTTTGTGACTGAAATTTGTTTTTACCACTCCAACTACTATGTCTGGTTTTCTGTAACACCCCCGACTGGCAGCATGACCTTGAGTGAATTCAGCTTCTTTGGAGGCCCTTCGTTGTGTTGCAGCTGCTACAATGGTCTTCACAGACAGGAAGGTCCAAGAGGTTGGCTAGTCAGTCTTCAGCTCCCATCTTTGTGACTCTGCTGTCTTCTGATTGCACAAAGGGAGAAGACTGAGGTGTCATAGTCCACTCTCTGATGAACTCCCCCTTCTGTGGCCCTTGTTCTTTCCCGGCCTTTGAGCTCACAGCTACTCAATGATCAGAGAGATTAAGCCCACTGACTACTTCCTTCCTCCCACCCTCATAATTTATATTAGCCTAAATTTAAAGGCTATCCATCCAATCCATCCTCCAGTCTACCACCATTTTACAAATGAGGAAACTGCAGCTCAAGACTTTGCATTTCTACTAAAGGGCAGATTTAGGATTAGAAACTGACACCTTTTAGCTTCGATTTAGGGTTCTTTCTACTAGAATATATTGCCCCATGAAATTGACATTTTCTAATGGTTTGTACTCTTTCATTTTATTGGCATTTTATCCATTGGCAATAGACTGAATTGCCTTCAACAACATAACATCGCTCATGCGTAGTATCCCTTTTTCAGAGATGCTAAAATAGGACCTATGATGTCAGACCCATGTGAGTGAATTCAAGACCTGTTCTCCCAATTACCTGTGACCTCTCACCCCCTCAATTTTAAATATGTTAAAGAGAGATCGGAGTTATTAATAGAATTTAATTATCATCACAAGTTACAAATGTGATATTGTAATATTCTTGCATGAGTTGTTATACAAAGTTTCGATTGATTGCTTTGTATTTTAAATTTCAGACCTCATCAAAATGCTTATAAAACAAAATTATAAAGGAAATTACCAATATATACTTCGTAGATGAAAGAGCCTGACTAGCACAATATATGTTGATTGATTGCTCCTAGGAAAATCTGCAACTGTGATTGGATTTGCAAATGTCAGAGTTCAAAGTTAATAGAACATGGTACTTAGAATATCTGTTACACAAAAAACGCTCAGCATCGTAGCTATCAAATCAAAGATAATGCAAGCTGGACTTTATCCTTATTTTCTCTATGTACACAGCAGTTTATTTGGTACTGGATTTTGGTCCATTACTAAGACAGGGTGTTTTTGGATTTTTGTAGTGACAGATTGTGTTGTATGATGAAACTCTTGTTACATTCTTTTTTCTTTTTGGTTTCCAGGAAAAACTCATCTTTAAACAACACTCAGAATGACTGGCATTATTTTACAGAATCTAAATGAGTAACTACTACTGTAAGGAATTTATTTGAAAAGTAAAGTTCATCTCTTATTGCAAGCACTGTTATTTCTTCTTTTACTTCTTCTTCTTCTTTTTTTTTTTTTGTATACATCTTCTTGCCTTCAGCTAGTAATCCTCCTTTGAAATACCATGGAAACAAGCAAATATGCCTCATTAAACTTTCCTTGCAGGAGAAAAATTGAAAGAATTTTTAAATCGTAGAGTAGATAAAAATAAAACAGATTTCTTTTAAGGGTGATTAGATTGTCCTTTTAAATTCTTTAAAGAGAGGTATCAGAGTTGGCAGGGAAAAAAAACAGACCACGTGTTTTCAAATTTGTGGAACTGTGACAATTTTAAAAAGAATGGACAATTTGCTCTATTGCTTAAATAAATACAGAAAATAATCACTCTCAATTATATTTCATGTTTGGTCCTAAAGGACATTTCAGGTATATTGTGAAAGTAAAGCGACCATTCCTGATAAGCACACACATAATTATGAGTGACACCGAAGAACTTCTCTATTAGCAAGCTGTGTTTGCGTAATGCTGCTTGTGAAGAAAAACAGCCTTATCTACTCTGGTTCTACAGTATCCTGTAAGTTAGGCAATGGGTATGTTTCTTTGACAGATGAGACCTGAAACAGCTGGGTAGTGAGTTGTTTCACAAAGTGAGTGAAACTCCCAAGGAGGCGGGGGCTACTGAATTCTCCAAGTCTCAAGTCTTTCAATGGTCAAATAATAAAAGAAAACTCTTTTGTCTTAAGGAAATTTTAGCTCTCCTCCAAAATTGAAACTAAAATTGACAAATTCATTTAATATTGAGTGTTAACACTCTCACATAGCTTGGAACTTGGGAATGAAATAAAATATTAGCTTTCAGTAGTCTTAATTTATTCCCCCACTATCAGAATAAGCCTAATGAATGGATCTGAGAATGAACTTAACAGTTCCTTGGAATCTCCGACTCTTTATTCTGCCAACTTGTATTGTGTACTCTTAACTGAGGCAGCAACTATTAGGAACGTGCCTTGAATTAAACATCCAATCTTTGAAAAATGGAATGATGTTTTTAATGGCACACTGTGAAGTGAAAGAAATTACTGACTTTGTTGAGTTAGTGTTTTGTACATTGAAATCCGCTTTAACAATAAGATTCAATATATAACTCTTTCGTCTCACTGTTTTGAGTTTTTTTGGTTTTATTTTTCCTATTTTTACTAAACCATGGCTATAATTCATTTAGCAACATGTTAATTTCCTATCTGTCTGGATTGAAAGGCTTCTATGTTAGTGATGTATTAATTCAGGCACCTAAAAGGTATACAGAAACCTCCAACAGATTAAGCAAACACAAGTGCTTTGAGCTGTATTACATGACAAGCCCAAAATGTGATCTGTGTACAGCAATCCATCCTCTAAATCTAAACAATGTTGTTATGTTACAGCAATTGGTGGCTATTTGGGAGTTGCAGATCTGATTTTTATTCTGTTTCTCATAAAAAGGGCACGAGGGAATAGGGAGTCATTATTAGATTTGCAGAGTTTAGATTATCAGATCTATCCAAATCCTTTCACTGATGGTTATGGTCCCTGTCCACATTGTTGGCATGTATCTCAATAACCTAAATCTCAGTCTAGATTAAATTGAATAAGGCAGGGGGTGGCTGGAGGGCTCAGTCCATTAAGCATCTGACTCTTGGTTTCAGCTCAGGTCGTGATCTCAGGGTCGTGAGTCTGAGCCCCAAGTCAGGTTTGTGCTCAGTGTGGTGTCTGCTTGAGATTCTCTCTCTCTCTCCCTCTACCCCTCTCCCTCGTGTTCTCTGTCTCTCTCTAAAATAAACAAATAAATCTTTAAAAAAAAAACTGAATAAGGTAATTGAAAGTTACTGGTAATGCCTGAGTAAATAAGCCATTTCAATATTATATAATTTTCTTCTTTCTCTTACATATTTTTCTAGTTTGCCTTCTCATCCATAGTTTCAATTCACTTGTGCTCTGAAAACCTTTTGCTTGGTAAGGACATTCCTATAGGGGACCAAGGGCAGACCACTCCAAGATGGACCACTTTGGCCTGAAGATTATTTTGAGTTATAAAGCCATCAAAACCCAGCAGATTCAGGAAAAGCTCTTTACCTTCCCTACAACTCATAAAAAGAATTTAGATAGAGGACCTGCTCCAGAAAAAGAGCTATCACCGTAGCTACTACATTATGATATGAACCAGGGACGGTGGACAGGGAGGACCTAGCAAGGCTACTTTGATCCATGGTTTCTGAGTGGCCAGTTACTTTTTTTCATCTTCCTGTGAATTGCATTCCTTCCCTTTGAAATCCCAGACCCATACCCCCATCTCCTTAGTTCAGGATGACATATATACCACATTTTGCCTGACTTTGAAATTTCCATATTTGTGTGGATTCCCTGTATGTACACTATTAAATTTTACTTTCTCCTATTAATCTGTCACATGTCAATTTGATTCTTAGTCCAGCTAGAAGGACCTAGAAGGCAATAGGAATTTCTTGCTCCCCAACCCTGCTTACTAAATGACAATACAATAATATAACAATTATAGTATGTCTATTATCATACGTGAAGAATATTTTTTCTTCACTGATGATCAAAGTTATGTTGCTTTTCTTTTTTTATAAACTCAGAAATAGATTTCACTTCTTTTCAAGTATTGATAACATGAGAAAAAAATATACTGACTCTGCTTCTCATTTATTTAAATCTTTTTTTTTTTTAAAGATTTTATTTTTATTTACTTGACAGAGAGACACAGCGAGAGAGGGAACACAGGCAGGGGGAGTGGGAGAGGGCGAAGCAGGCTCTCCACCGAGCAGAGAGCCCGACGCGGGGCTCGATCCCAGGACCCTGGGATCATGACCTGAGCTGAAGGCAGACGCTTAACGACTGAGCCACCCAGGTGCCCTTCATTTATTTAAATCTTGCAGGACATTTTCATCCCCAATTTTATAATCTAATGCTCAAAGGAGCACATCAGTTTTTTAAATTGTGCTTGACATTGAAAATCTGTAAGTTTTACCTTACAAATTTACTTACTTTCTTTTGTTTTGACATTTGTAAATGTAACAAGAGAAAGAGATATTAGCCCCCTATGAAGATTTCCAGAAGAGGGAAAAAAAAACTCTTTACACCTATGTGTATATATCAAGGAAATGTGCCTTTATGTGGACTTCAAGTAAGAAGTTACATGGTAGATAACATCCTATACTAATTTTGACATGGCATCATTTGCATAATTAACCTAAGTTTTACGGAATTGCTCAAGTTCTTTTACTGGTATTTCACTTTCTATAATTTATTCATTGAAACACACACCCATGCTCATGCTGCATGTGAGTTCAAATCATTTTTATTATCAGTATTTTACGGACTTAAAAAAACAATCAATCTCTTTAATCCATTCTGATTCTGAATCTCAAGGTTTAGAGCAAATTCTATGGTAAAAGAAGCATGAGGAACCAGGCCAGCTCAGACAGAGATGATCAGGATCAGGAAGGGCTTTATGAAGAAAGTGGTGCCCTAGCTAAGTGTAGAAGCCACTAGCCAGGCAAATGGAAAGAGACTGTCAGAGAACAGAGGGATATACTTAGTGGAGGAGAATAGAGGGGTACAAGGCAGGGAGGCATGAAAGAGCATAAGCTGGGAGAGGATGCTGGCTGGGGGCTGATTTCAGATGACCTGGCAGGGCTTTTACAGGGAAGACTGGAGAAGCCATTGTAAGGAGCGTGGATTCAGAGTATGGCCTCTTCCTAGAAGTCCCATTCACTATATTTCTATCAAATATGAACTTACATTTTAGCAATTGGCTATGGGGTCCTATCTTCTGCTGTTCTCTAATGTCCCTCCTCTGAGCTCCTGCCTTTTTTTGTTCATACCTCCAGTATAACATAGTGAAAAAAATCATCCAGAATATAATGAATCTGACTGGTCATGATTTAAATTATTTGCCCTTGAGATCTTTTTATATTTGTATGTATGGAACTCTAGCACTCTTTAAAACTGCTTCACAGCGTTCCATAGTGTGGATTCAGTTCCACAAAACTTCATTTACTCTCAATTTTTTGTAAATATTTGTGAGTTGATGCTTTTTCTTGTTCTTACATTTCCTTAGAAATCAGTTAGGTTAAAAATTCTTTTTGACATTTTTATTATGTTTTCTGTTATTTGCCTTCATATGTATACTCTATTCTCTACTGTGTTGTTTATATGCCTTTTATACATAATTAATATACATTTATTAATTTATACATCCACAGTATTTTATCTGTTTTATATGTTGTATTTTCTCCCAGATTGTTCCTTGTACTTTCACTTTATTTATGCCATGTTTTGTTACAAAAGGTGTTCATATTTTGATAACACTGAATGTATCAAATTGATTAGGGATGATTAGGAATGAAAAAATTATCAATCTTTTCCATATGAATCCATGTTGTGGATAGCCCGTATTTTCTTCATAATAATTTCTTAGTTTTATTTTTCTTATTTGTTTTAGTTTCCTTATTTTTACATTTAGATCTAACTGGAATTTATTTTTCTTTGTAAAAATAACCCCATAAAATTAGATCTTTATCTCACATCAAATGGTCAATTGTCCTAATACCCTTTACTGACTAGGCCGTTGTTCCCCAGTAATTTGTAATGCCATCATTTTCATATTCTAAATTCCCAAATACATACTGCATTTACTTGTGAACTACCTGCTTTGGTGATATATTTGTCTATTTATGTACAAATACTATACAGTTAGCTGGTTTTCACATTAGTATCTCAAATAAATTTTTTAGTTAGCTTTTCAAGTTCATGAAAAATTCCTTTTGAAATTTTTGAATTAAATTGCACTGTATTCCCAGATTAAAAAGATTAAAATCTTTTAAATATCAAGTCTACCAATCCATGAGCATTGTCTTTTTCCACATATTCAGATATTGTTTCATACCCTCTACTCATATGGTGTTTTTTATTTTTATTTTTTTTAATTTTTTTTTAAAGATGTATTTATTTATTTGAGAGAGAGAGAATGAGAGAGAGAGAGTACATGAGAGGGGGGAGGGTCAGAGGGAGAAGCAGGCTCCCTTACTGAGCAGGGAGCCCGATGTGGGACTCGATCCCGGGACTCCGGGATCATGACCTGAGCCGAAGGCAGTCGCTTAACCAACTGAGCCACCCAGGCGCCCTCATATGGTGTTTTTTATAAAGGTCTTGCACATTTCTTGATATGCTCATCCTTATGTATTTTATAATTTTATTACTGTTATGAATGAAGTGCTCTTTACTATTATATTTGTAATTGATTCACTGAAATATAGAGAGCTATTTGGTTATTTTATATTAATCTTGTATCTAGTCAACTTATGAAATTCTCTTTGCAAGTAGTTTGTCTGATAGAGCATTTTCTATATGTATATAATCATAAAAATGCCACTTAAAATCTAAAATTACCATTTAAAATCTCACTTCCATGCTTTTTAAATTTTGTAAATTACAAGTATAATATGTAGTAACTATGGTGAAAATAGACATCCTTTTCTTGTTCCTGACTGTAATGTGCACATTACAGTGTCTACATTTAGAATGCTGTTTCTGTACATTTCTGTTAAGGCCATTTTGCTGTTGACTGTTTATGCTTCTCATTCTGTGGCACAGTCAAGAAAAAAATGTTTACAACTTTTAATCATTCTTCCCCAAATGAATGGGTGCTTCTTGGATGCTGGGATAAAAAAGCCAGTCTCAGAGATGGAGGCTGGTGTTTTCCATGGCTGTTGCAGAAGGCTCGGGATGGTTTATAGGTATATTAAAAGAAGGAACATTTTCTGATTCTTTGCAGCATCTGATACTTCTGATATCTCCTTCTTCATGATCTTAAAGTCCCCATAAGAGAGATAAGGATTAATGGTTTAGAAGATAGTGAATAGCTAGCACATTTTTAAACACTGCAACAGAAACTATGCTTAATAGGTTTTATTATGCAATGTAAAAAGGAAATAGGAAGACTTCTGTAACTGAGTAAAGGACTGTTGAAGCATTTTTACTTTCAAATTCAACCTAGAAACATATGTATATAGCTCACTAAATGTAACATGACCATAAATTGGAATCTATTTGTACCATTCAAGCTATCATTTATGTTTTAATTCACTTTGTCCACTAACATGTTATCTGATATTTCCAGGCTGGATTAATTTTTGATAAATAATAAGAAAAATACTTGTGTATTTATATTTAGGGTTAGAATGAAAAAGCAAATGAATGAGGACCATTCCAACATATGGATAAATTCAGCTCTGCAAGAAACTCTTCCTTCGGTTCCTGTGATGGTAGGGAAAGAGCCTGAAAGAATGTAATGCTAGAAGAGTGACAAAACTAACAAGTACAAAGGAAGGACTTGTGTAGAAAAAAATTTAAAAAAATTCAGAATTTCATTTAATGGCTTGAGTTGTTGGGAAATAAAATATCCATTTTTTTAATGACACATGGCCCAGTAAAGACCTGGACTCAAGAGAAACAGGAGCGTGCATTCATGGGCACAAGGAATTTGAGTAAATAACCACTGCCGGTCAGGGAGCAGCAATCTGTCAAGAGAACATGCTCTGAGTCAAGTTGCTTAAGAACTTATTTTTCAGAACCGTCCAGTAAGTTAGTAATATTTTAGATGGACTTTGACTTCAAAATTCTCCCAGGGAAATGAACTGCTTGACCAGAAACAAAAGATGAGTACCTGGTTTCTTAAGTCCAAGGAACTATAAATATTGTGTTTGTTACTCCAAGCATGGGTCTGACTGTTAAGCAAATAATTCATAAAAGGACTTTATGTTTTTGTCCTTGGACCAATGGAAAATTAACAGGACACAGTACTCTAGTGGAAAGGGCATGGAATTTTTATCTCATTCCCATACAAGCTGGTGTAATGACTTGGATATTTTGCAACTCCCTTTCCTTCTGTGTCCCTTAGTTTTCTTCACTACAAAATGAATTAATGGACACACAAGAATTTTGTAGTGCAAGCTAGGCATCAAACAAATCAAATGCTCAGTATATATAAACTCCTAGTTGGTCTTGGTGATAGAGGGATAAAGGACCTACATGCTAGGCCTCTTGGCCTTCCCCCAACTTTGAGCCATTTCTAGATAAAATACAGGTCTCTGTAGTTCTCACCTTCTAAGATTTTATTGTCCTGTTGAGAGTTGTCTCTTTTCTCCAGCATTCTCTTAAATGGTTGTGCTCTATAGACAACAGTTCAGGACCAAGCTTTCATTGATGCTGCCCTGTTAGGTCAGGTGATCCTGGGATTATCCTTCCTACCAGCACTGCAATTCAGGCTGCTTCAGGCTTCCTGATGCTGGATACTGGCTGGAAATTTTTTGGCGGAGACTTGAAATTTAGCCCGTTTTTAGATTCCTTTGGGGGAAAACAACACAAAAATTATTCAATTTAATAATGAACCAGAAATACTTCAGGATGTCTCTGATACCTCACCACCCTCTGGAGGAATCCCTGCCCCTAGTATTAATAAGAGAGACAAAGTTATCTAAATTTAAAGCTAGACTGTATACTCCCTGAGGGAAGGTAACATAAGTATCTTCCTTATCATTTTAAAAATTATTTATTTATTTTAAAAATCATTTTATTGAGGGATAATTCACATACAAAAGCTGTAAATATTTAATGTATGCAACTTAATGAATCTAGAGATAAGTATACATCCATGAAACCATCTCCATAATCTATGCCATAAAATAGCCATCACCTCCAAAAGTTTCCTCCCACTTTTTTTTCCTCCTCCTATTTCTTCTTGCTGTTATTCCTGTTACTTTGTGATAGGTATACATAAGATCTACCTTCTTAGCAAATTTTAAAGAATACAATGCAGTATACTATGGGAACTGTGCTGTATAGTATGTCTCTAGGACATACATCTTGCCGCCTAAAACTTTATACCCTTTGACAAATACATCCCAATTTCTCCTTCCTCTAATCTCCTGGCAACCACCATTCTACTCTATATTTTTATGAGTTTGACTATTTTATATTCCTCATATAAATGGTATCATATAGTGTTTGTCTTTCTGTATCTGGTATATTTTATTTAGCATAATGTCCTCCAGGTTCATCCATGTTGTTGCAAATGCAGGACAAAATAGAGTTTAAGTCAAAACTATCATAAGAGATAAATAAAGTCCGGGTGCCTGGGTGGCTCAGTCAGTTAAGCATCTGCCTTCAGCTCAGGTAATGATCCCAGGGTTATGGGACTGAGCCCCATGTCTGGAGCCCTGCATCCTTGAGCAGGGCTCCTGCTTCTCCTTCTTCCTCTGCCCCCCTCCCCCTGCCCATGCTCTCTCTCTGGCTCTGCATGCTCTCTTTCTCCCTCAAATAAATAAATAAAATCTTAAAAAAGAGAGAGGTAAAGAAGGTCATTACTTAATAATAAAAGGGTCAATTCACCAGGATGATATCACAATTATAAACACATTTGCACCCAACATATCAGAGCACTTAAGTATATAAAGTGAATAATTGACAAATCTGAAGGGAGAAATAGACAGTAGCATAATAATAGTAGGAGACTTCACTATCCCATTTTCAATAATGAATAGATCATCCAGACAGAAAATCGATAAAGAAAGAGCAGACCTGAACAATATAGACCAAACAAACCTAACAGACATCTACATTACATTCCACCCAACAGCAGCAGAATATGCATTTGTCTCAAGGGCACATGGAACATTCTTTAGGATGGATCCTATGCTACATCACAAAACAAGTTTCGATAAATTCAAGAAGACTGAAATAATTCCAAGTATCTCTTCCAACCACAAAAAAATAAAACTAGAAATAATAACAAAAGGACTATGGTAAATTAAACAACACCCTGTTGAACAACCACTGGATCAAAGAAGAAATTGAGAGAGAAATTAGAAAATGTCTTGTGATAAATAGAAATAGAATGCAATTTACTAAACTTACGGGTTACAGCAAAAGCAGTACTAGTAAAGAAGTTCCTGGTGATAAATGCCTACATTAAAAAAGAAGGAGGGGCACCTGGGTGGCTCAGTCGGTTAAGTGTCCGACTCTTGGTTTTGGCTTGGATCATGATCTCAGGGTGGTAAGACTGGGCCCCACATGGGGCTCTGCACTCAGCGTGGAATCTGCTTGTCCCTCTCCCTCTGTTCCTGCCCCCTGTCTCTCTCTCTCCCTCATAAATAAATAAAATCTTAAAAAAATATAAAATAAAATAATAAAGACAGACAGAAAGATCTCTAATGCCTCAAGAAACTAGAAAAGGGAGAACAAACTAAGCCCAAAGTTATCAAAGAGGAGAAAATAGTAAAGATTAGAGCAGAAACTTAAAAAAATACAGAAAATAGAAAATAACAGAAAAATCTATGAAACTAAGAGTTGTTTTTTTTAAAGGTAAACAAAGTTGACAAACCCTTAGCTAGACTAACCATGCAAAAAAGAGAAAAGACTCAAATAAAATCAAAAAAGAGGAGATATTACAACTGATGCCACAGAAATTTAAAATATATATATATATATATATGGGGTGAATATGACTAATTATATGCCAAAAAATGGGAAAATCTAGAAGAAATGAATAAATTCCTAGAAATATCCAATGTTCCAGGACTGAAACAAGAAGTGAAAGCATGAACAGACCATTAGCAAATACAGACATGGAATCAGTAATCAAAAGTCTCCCCCCAAAATAAAGCTCAAAACCAGGTGGCTTCACAGGTGAATTCTAACAAACATTTAAAGAATTAATATCAATCCTCAAAATCTTCCAAAAAATTGAGTACAACAGAGAGTACTTCCAAACTCACTCTGTGAGGCCCACATCACTTTGATACCAAAGCCAGACAAAGCACCACAAGAAAAGAAAACTATCTTTTCCCAGCACTTTAATTTAATCCCAGTATTATCTTGCTCTTTGTTTGAAGGGCTCACCTATTCTAAAGGCCATAGTATAGGTCTCCTGTGATGCAAACTCATTATTCTCTCTAGTTATAAGAAACTACAGTATGCAGTGTGTGCAAGTGGTGTTTGAAATGACTGAACATGGCATCTATTCTCCTGATCTCCAACACAGATGATTGGACCAGGAATGATAGAGAGCTGTCCAGAGGTATCAAATGCAGAGCCCTGGGGAACCTGATTTGGAAAGTTGATTCACGCTAAGCAGATTCTCTCCTTCAGGAATGGAAACTCAGAGAGAACACACTTATGAGCTATGGGATTTCTCGCCCCACTCAGTCATTGGTATGTGTAGTGACAGAAAGTCTGCCATTAAAACGAGGTGAGAAGAAAAACAAGGGAGATTATTGAAAGGCAGGCAGAGATAGTTTTTTTTCTTTTTACATTAGGAAAAACCCCACAAAAACATTTCCTATTTGGGAAGAGTTCACAGTGTGATCTGGAAGAAAAAAATAACATAAAAAGGACACTGCAAGAATGAAGCTGGACCCTTACTTAACATCACACACAAAAATTAACTAAAAATCAAAGACCTAAATGTAAAGCTTAAAACTATAAAACTCTTAGAAGAAAACATAAGGAAAAACTTCATAGCATTGGATTTGACAATGATTTCATATACATGACAGCAAAGCATAGGCAACAACAAAAAACAGACAAATTAGACTTCATGAAAATTTTTAAAAAGAAGTACATTAAAAAACAATATTGGTAGAATAATAAGGCAACCCACAGAATAGGAGAACATATTTGTAAACCATATTTCTACAAGAAATTAATATCTGGAATATACAGAGAACTCTTAAAATTGAACAAAGGAAAACAAAAACCCAGTTCAAAAATTGGCAAAGGACTGGAATAGACATTTTCTCCAAAGAAGATATACAAATGCCCAATAAGCACATGAAAATATGTTCAACATCCCTAACCCTTAGGGAAATGCAAATCAAAACCACAAGGACATATTACCTCATACCCATTAAAAAACAGAAACAAGTGTTGGCAAGTATGTGGAAAAATCAGAAACCTTGTGTATTGTTGGTAGGATTGTAAAAATGGTACAGCCATTATAGAAAACAGGATGGTGATTCCCTAACAATTTAAACATAAAATTACCATATGATTCAGCAATTCCACTTCTAGATATATATCCAGAATAACCGAAAGCAAGGTCTCCAAGAGATATATGCACCTTCATGTTCATAATGGCATTATTCACAATAGCTAAAATGTGAAAGCTGCCCAAGTGTCCATTGATGGATGAATGGATAAACAAAATGTGGTATAAACATACAGTGGAATATTATTCAGCCTTAAAAAGAAAGTTCTACTATATGCTACAACATGAATGACACTTGAGAACATTATGTTAATTGAAATAAGCCAGTCAGAAAAGAACTAATACTATATTTTCCCACTTGTATAAGGTGCTTACAGTAGCCAAATTCATGGAAACCCAAATGTAGAATACTGGTTGATAGGGTCTGGTGGGGGAGGGAAAATGGGGAGTTAGTGTTTTATGGGGATAGTTTCAGTTTTACAAGATGAAAAGAGTTCTGGAGGTGTATGGTGGTGATAGATGCATAGTTGCACAACATTATTTTTATATATTCTTAGTGGGGGGAGGGGGAGAGGCAGAGGGGAAGAGAGCCTCTTAAGCAGGCTCCATGCCCATCGAGAAGCCCCACACGGGGCTTGATCCCACAACCCTGAGATCATGATCTGAGCCAAAATCAAGAGTCGGATGCTTAACCGACTGAGCCACCCAGGTGCCCCTACACAACATTATTGGTGGATTTAATACCACTGAACTCTATACTTAAAAACAGTTAAGATGGTAAATTTTATGTTATGGTTATTATACCACAATAAAAAAGTTGGAAAGAGAATATTACATTGTAGTGTAACTGATACTAAGATTGAATGATTTGTGGTTTGGGAGTATGTAGATGGGACATTTTAATCAAAAGGGAGGGATAGGATGGTGTTAATTGCTGACCTTGGAAAATCCAGAGAGAAGAGCTGTTGGCCTACACTGCACTGCAGGCTAAATCTGCAAAGGTTTGCATTTGCTGCGTTTCTATGAAATGCTATATGACAATTATTATTGTCGACCTCAGGAGGATTGTCACTGAGAAGAATATGCTTTTAATCCTTATCTCATTCACCAGAGAATAATGGGATCAGATCCCATGTGATCTGCCTTGAGGCCCTCAGCACAGACTTTCCTCAAACAAAAGGGACAGCTAGAAGAAACCTTAACAGTCACCTAGTCTAAGTGGAAAACTAAATAATTTAGCCAAAGTCACTGAGTTATCTGAGAGCTGGATATGTGAAGCCAATTCTGTAGCCCTAGGTCTACATAGATCTCACAGATATGGCGCACACAGTTCATGGACAGGTGGTAAGATGTTACTTTTAGACAAAGGTTATTCTTGAAGATGATATTTGAGAGCAAATCTTGATGACATATGGGACTCTGCCATTGGCATATCTAGGAATTAGCAAATTAATGGGCCACGTCTGATAAAAATAAAGTGTTGTTCTTGATGGGGTAATGTTAAATAAGTGTAGGAGTTAAGCAAGTGGTAAAGAAGTGGTAAAAAAAAATAGGGGCTGTCTGAACAGTGACTTAGGACATCAATGGCACACATGGAATGACATAACCAATTTCTCTACTCACTAGGCCATAGGGAGCCTCCCAATCTATCACTGACTGATATGTTCTGCTCTCGGATTTCATCTACTTCTCAAACTGTTACTGACATCAAAGTAAGCCCCTAGCTTTTCATGAGACACCTCTGCAAAAACTATTCACTCTTACTCACATATGAGCAAATATTCTATTCTTCTGGAAAAGACAAGTCATTTAAAAATCTTAAATAGATTCTACTGTAAAAACCAGAATTGGTGCTTCAGGATATATTAGACTCTTTGATATTACTTGTGTAGAGCATGCATTTTTCATAAAATATCATAGAATGGAGCTGGTTTTCATCTATCCCTGGAATAACACAGAGCATATGAGTATGATACATATATTAATATATGAGTATATGATACACTGTAATATGCTTGATCAAAAATCAGCCATTCTTTCAAAACCTGATCAAAGCAAATGGGAAATAGTGACAATTTAGAGAAAAAGAATAAAAGAGAAAAAATTACCGAGGACATTGTTTCTGGATGATTCTATCAGTTACTAAATTAAAAAAAAAAAGTGATATTATTTCTCTTTTATCTGCTTCATCTTTTCTTTATTCTCCATATGATTCCAACAGACTCTATATCCTGTTACTACTATACTCAGAGATAGAGTGTATCTGAGTAATCCAGGTTTGAGAAATAAAGAAATATATTGGTAAATCATACAAGAGATGAATGGACAGAGCACCTACATAGGATGAATGGAAGGGGTTTGGTAGGAGTGAGGAGAACAAGAACGGAAAGGGGAAGGAGGGAGAGACAAAAGAGAGACAGAAAGAAAGGGAGAGAAGGAGAGGGTGAGAAAAGAGAATATGCAATTGGTAAAATTTGTCTTTTACCACCCAGTCCCCAGTGTAAGTCTCTGAAGAATCTTAATTACCAAAAACTGAGATATCTAGAGAGGGTTGAAAATGTTCTTCTCCAGGGACACTGACATTATTTTAAGTTATTTACTTTGGGACCACTTTCATTTTTTTAAAAGATTTTATTTATTTATTTGAGAGAGAGAGAGAGAGAGCACAAGAGGGGGTAGAGTCAGAGGGAGAAGCAGACTCCCCGCTGAGCAGGGAGCCTGATGCAGGACTCGATCCCGGGACTCCGGGATCATGACCTGAGCCGAAAGCAGTTGCTTAACCAACTGAGCCACCCAGGTGCCCGGGACCACTTTTAATTTAAATAGTAGCTGTTTGAATTTATAAGCTGAACAAAGATTCAAATTCAAGTGAGGGATACTAATGTATAACGATGACTTTACAGTCATTTTGTACCTGAAAAAAAAAAAAAAGAAAAAAACCCATTCATTATTTCTGTGACTTCAAGAGAGAAAGCACTGCTATAAGCCTTTGAGAAGTTCCAAAAAATACACTAAACGTATATTTGCGTTTCATGTTTATGCAATACTTTTTGCAGACGTAGTAAAATATTTTGCAATACAATATCTGAGCACTTGTGTTGAATGTCAATCTAAAATTCCTCTTGTTGAAACAGAGGTATATTCCCCATCATTTTAGCTTCAACTCCATGATTTTTAATAGTCATGAATTCATTTTTTCAACAAATATGTATTTGCCTATCATTTCTCTGCCATTTACCATGTATTTTTCTAAGTGCTGGCATAGAGTAGATTTTAGTACAGACACTGTCCTTACTCTCATGGAGTTTACAGTGTTAGAAGATGCAGGTCATCTAAGCCCCCACTATATACAATACATCCCACATGGAATAAGAACTAAAAATGAATCTTAAAATCATATACTATAGTTTAACAGTCATTTCTTTGAACCTCCCATTAGAAAGAAAAAGAGAATTGGTTTTAGATTATCCTTTGCAAATGGTTATCATGTTTCTGCTTAAATATACTAATAATAAGTAGCTCACTAATTTGTAGTTGACATACTGTTTTTTATTCAGTTCTATTTAGAAGATATTTACTATATATTTATGGTAGGCTGTTGGTTGCCCCGATATCCATTCTCCTCTGATTTTATAGGAATAGAGACTTAACTGACATATGGCCATAGAGCTGAATCCTATATATCTTAGTCTCTGTTTTAGCAAGGTATGTCCATGTGACTAAGTTCTAGGCAAATAAATGAAGAATACATGATACATGCTATATCCATGTCTTGCCATTAAAACAGTTAGATGTGCACTGGGCTGTACCCTTTACTCCTTGCTATTGGCTAGAGATATCAAGAACTGAAGGAGTTATTTTGACTCTGGAATTCAAGCCTCGTATTCAAAATGGCAGGACTATCCCTTCAGTCTTGGAGACTTTACTATAGCTGACAGAGAAATAAACTTCTTTCTTGTTCAACCTACTATGTTTCATGATGTCTCTGTTAGAGCAATTTAGAGTATACCCCAACAAATACAACAGTCTCTTTGTAATAGTATAGGGAGACTGATTTCCCTTCATTGGCTAGCCTTTTAAATATTTTACAACAGTTATAAAATCCCCTCTTTATTTAAACATTTAACAAGTATTCATTGAGTGCCCACTACTGTAGGGAATCATGTTAGGAACTGAGAAGAGAGGTGGGATGGAGGGAGGGGGAAGAAGAGGGAGGTTTAGGTAATAAGAGCCTCTGATTGTAGCTCTGAGAAAGTCTCAGCCAGGTCAAATAGAGCCCCAGAGCAAAGATGGCCCATTAGAGGAGTCCTATGTTGGATAGGAATGACCAGGTTCTAGTACTGCTGACATGCTCACTCATTTGCTGGGAGCTTGACTTAAATGGGAACAGCCTGACCTCATTGTGAATGTTGTGGTGGATTTCAAAGCTGTCAGCTAACTAGTTCTTCATAGCAGTTTTTTTTTTTTTCCCCACAGAAGGAGATCTGAAGAGCTTCCACATGTGGAAATATGTTAAAAATGTAGGATATTCTCTGACACTCAAAAAGTTTGAATACTAGTTTCCCTAGGATTTTTATTTTATTATAATCAAATAGTAAATATTAATTAACTACTATAAGAAGAGAGCTATGGAAGGATGAGACATAGTCTCTTGCCTTAAGCTTATATTTTAGACAGTAAAAAACTGTCATATAAACATAATTTTAAAGTTACAAGATTTGTATCTACTTACTGGCAGAAATACCCTATTTTGGGAATGATAATGAAAGAAAGATTCATAAGTGAAAAGGAGGTTAAGAAATGATAAGAATACAGTGAGCTTAAGTATGGAAATCAAAATTGCAAGAAAATTTGTGGAACAATGAATAGACCAGAACTTACAGCAACAGTGGAATGGTTCTTTCCCCACTATAGACACAGATAAATGATGGATGAATTATGACCACAGTGATTGTAAATATAGCCAAGAAATAAGAAAAGTCAAAGACAGGAACAAAGAGGGAACTCAAATACAATGTAATGAGCTTTAATTGAAGCTTTGGCAGTCTAGTGGTGCATAAGATTTAGATACAGGTTGAAGGAACTGGTGGCTGGGGTGTTGTGACAAAGTCCTTAAGGTTTTAGGAGATAGAGTTGTAACTAAGCACTTCATGAAGCTAGAATCCACTTGACTCTGAAAATCAAGCTAGAAAATACCTCTCACTAGCCCAGAGAAGTAGTAGTAATACTTGCTACCTGCCTTTGGATTTGCACAAAAAATAAAGATGAATGAATAATTTTACAAAATGATTTCATTTGAATTAAAAACCCCCAGCCCGAGGGGGGGCTACAATTATGATACCTTCATGATATTGACATCAGCATGGGAATCCCAAGCTAACAGTCAACATACCATCAAATCTGAAGCAATGTCATGTGTAAAGTCATATCAGGAATAAGCCAAAACTATTCTGAGGAGATACATTAATACCCTAGAGCCCATAGAACTCCCAAAGAAAAATGTGAATCCCTATTGAAATTAAACTTATAGTTAAATTATACACCACGTAAGAAAAACATATACCAGGAAGGAGAATGGACAGATAAAATAAATAAGAAATTTTAAACCCAAAGATCTAGAAATAGTAGAATATCTGAAAGAGAATTTTAAAAGCTTAAGTTTGTTAGCTCTAAAAGGGATAGAAATTATAATAAAAGAATGAGAGACTGGGGCGCCTGGGTGGCTCAGTTAGTTAAGTGTCTGCCTTCGGCTTAGGTCATGGTCCTAGGGTTCGGGGATCGAGCCGCACGTCAGGCTCCCTGCTCAGCAGGGAGTCTGCTTCTCCCTCTCCTCCCCACTCATGCTCTCTGTCACTATTTCTGTCTCTCTCTCTCTCTCTCAAATTAATAAATAAAATCTTTAAAAAAAATAAAAGAATGAGAGATGTAAAAGAAGGTCATATATGAAAAAAAAAACAACCAAAAAAGGCATCAAGAAATTAAAAGTAGTCATTGTAGTTTTAAAATAAATGGATTATTAAAAAACAAAATAAAATAAAATAAATGGATGATTCAAAGATCAGAGTAGACATAGCTGAAGACATTTGTGAGCTTGGAGACAGATATAAGCGAAATACTGTGGAAAACATAAAAATGTGGTTAAGAAACAGGCAGGATGAACTCAGAAGGCCAGGTGTCTAGTTACAAAAGAATTCTGATGGGGTAAATATAAAATAGATAATATTCGAAGGGGTGAAATTTTCCCGGTACTGAATCCAGCAAAAATATTTTCTTTCATTCAACATGAAAATGTAGTTTTTATGGAAGTACATTCAAATATTAGAAAACTATATAATGTAATTCACTACATTAACAGGTTAAATGGGATATATTTAATCATATAAACAGATACAGAAAGATCATTTGATAAAATAAATAATCAATTCATGAGAATCAGACTCAGTGCACTAGAATAAAAGAGAACTTTTTACCCTGATAGAGTACATCTATCAATATCAACCTTAATTATGAAACATTAGAAGTCATCTGATCAAATGAATACAAAAATAAGCCAAAGATGATTCCTATCACTACATTTATTTAACATTGTGCTGAAAGTCTCAGATAATACAATGAGAGAAAAGAGTAAAGGAAGTAAAAGGCTGAAGAATTTAAAAGGAAAAATATAAACTTATTATTAATAAAGCACTACCTAGATAGCAAATTCAAAGGAATATATGTAAAGTACAGAGGTAATAAGAGTTCAGTAAGCTTGCTGGGTAAAGATCAGCCTACACAGATCAATATTGTTCTAATATATCAGCACAATCAATTTAAAAATGGAGTTTAAGAAATCCCCTTCCCAATAAGAACACAAATGCATAAAGCATAAATCTAACCTAAATATTCCAGATGTTTATGAAAAAGACCCAAAATATTATGTTCAAGGATGGAAAGATTTTATATCATAAAGATGATGTTTCTTTCCAGATTTATAAATGTGATGCAATACCAATTACTATTAGTTATACTTTTCTGGAACTTGGCAAACTGATTAAAATGTATGTGAAAGATTGGCCCATAAAAATATAAGGTTTATCATGAGTTACCTGACATATGATTTATCATAAAGCTAGGTATTTAAAATAGTCTGATGTTGCTCTAGGGATAGATAAATGGACTCGTTGAGCAGAAATGTAGGCTCAGGAACAGACTCAAACATATAAGGTATCTTGAAATATTACCACATTAGACGTAAATCTTGTTTGCCTTCACAGAATTCCTTGACCTCTCTCTCTTTTCTCTCTTGATTGGCTGATGGGCACCCTCTCCCCACCAGCTGGTCGCTTTTGAACTGGAGTAATACACTCTACTGTGCTGCATGGAATATAGCTTTCTGAGAAATGGCTGAGATTTGGAGATGTAGCCAAGAAGTGCAAGAGGAGCTAGCTCCCTGCGCCATGCACTTCGACCAATAGAACCACAGGGGAGGGAAGCAGACAGGCAGATACCTTTCGTCCTGTCTTCCTTCCGGGGGACAACTCAAAGGTAATCCACATGGAAGTCTTGCCAGAGGGGCCTGGAGGGAGGTGTGTGTCTGAGCAGTGGGTTCCCTTGGAAGCAGCATAGCTGGAACAGCAATGCAGGGTATGGTCTCATTTCACATCTTACCCTACCTCACTTTTCTTTTCTCCTGACCCTCATTACCTTCGCTTGCATTTTACAAATGCAGTGTTAGCCCTTAATCCCGGCACAGAATTTGCTTCCTGGTAAAACTTGGCTAAGAAGTTGCAGGTGTATTACAATAAAGCATTTTAAGAATCAAACAATTCAATAAATGTTTCAGAGGAAAGTGGATTCTTATTTCACACCAAACAAAGAAACAAAAAGTTCTTAGTAGTTTAGAGACATAATTATGAAAAGCAAACATTTAAATCTTGGAAAATAAAACACAGGAAATTATCTTTTATTAAATCAGATTAAGGAATATTTCCTGAGTGAGCCAAAAAAGGCAAAGCTTAGGGGTGCCCCGGGTGGCTCAGTTGGTTAAGCGGCTGCCTTCAGTTCAGGTCATGATCCCAGGGTCCTGGGATCGAGTTCTGCATCAGGCTCTCTGCTCAGTGGGGAGCCTGCTTCTCCCTCTCCCTCTGCTGCTCCCCCTGCTTGTGTGCTCGCTCGCTCGCTCTCTCTGTCAAATAAATAAATAAATAAATAAATAAATAAATAAATAAACAAATAAATAAATAAATAAAATCTTAAAAAAAAGGCGAAGCTTAAAGAAAAATACAGACACATTTGAATCCATTAAAATTAAAAATGTAAACATAGGTATAATATTTAGTTTTTAAAAAGATTAGACAAATAATTGTTATTACATAGGATATATAGAGAAGTTCTTTAAATCAAATGCAGCAAATAAATGTCCATCTATTGTGTTAGCATTGGAAATATTGAGAAGAGGCCAGATTCTGCATATATTCTGAAGGCAGTGTTGAAAGGATGTCCTAAAGGACTGGATGTGGTATAAAATAAAGGAAGATATTAAAGATGGTTGTGAGATTTTTGGCCTGAGTAAATGAAAATATGGTTGCCATTAATTGATTCTGAAGCCTCCCAGTGGAGCAAATGTATGGGAGATCAACATTACAGGTTTGGACATGTCGAATTATAGATGTCCATTAAATACCTAAGAGGAGAAGAAGTCAAGTAGACACTGGGGTATTTGATTTGGAACTTCAGTGAAGTCTGAGCTGTACCTATCCATCTGACGTTAAATGACTGGTATTTAAAAGCATGTGATGAGATGAGCTCACCAAAGGTGGGAATGTTTGCAGAGTAGAGAAGAGGGACAAGTGTAGGGACTGAGCATTATGATACTGCAACACTATGAGGTTGGAAATAAGCAGAAAAATATCAAAGGCAACTAAGAAGGCATGAACAGTTTGGGTAGGAGGAAAGTAAGAGTATAGCATCCTGGAAGCTAAGCTACAAAAAGTGTATCTGGGAGGAAATGATTAGGTGTGTCCAGTGCTGTTGATTTATTAAGAAAAAGTGAGGAGCGAAAAATGACCCCTGTATTTAGCAGAGTAGAAATCACTGATGATCTTGATAAGAACACTTGTAGTATTGTGACTGGTGTGAAAGTATAACTGGAGTGGATTGAAAAGAGAATCAGAGAAGACAAAACAGAAAAAATGGACAACTCTTTCAGGAATTTTGGTAGCAAGCAAATGGAGGAAGTAGATGAGGCTAAAAGTAGACTCAAGAGAAGTGTGTTTTAATGTGAGGAAATAATGCCATGGTTACATTACATATATGTACACATATGGAAAGAGGGGAAGAGAGAAAAATTTTTATGTGGTTTATTTTTTACGTGGTGAGAGGCACAGATGAATAATTTAAAAATATATGGATATCTAATTTTTCCAGTATTATTTGTTGAAAACATTATACTTTCTCCACTACATTGTGTATCCCCTTGTAAAAAATAAATTGAATCCATGTGTACATATATTTCTGTTTCATTGATCTATTTATCAATCTTTACATCAAGAGTACATAATAACTCTTGAAGTTTAGATGGTATCTTCTTTCTACACGTAATTTGGGCCATTTTAGGACCTTTGCATTTTCATATGAATATTAGATTAAGCTTGTCAATTTGGACTGTTTTTTAAAGATTTTATTTATTTATTTGACAGAGAGAGAGAGAGGGCACAAGCAGGGGGAGTGGCAGGCAGAGGCAGAGGGAGAAGCAGGCTCCCTGCAGAGCAGGGGGAGCTCAATGTGGGACTCGATCCCAGGACCCCGGGATCATGACCTGAGCCTAAGGCAGTCACTTAACCAACTGAGCCACCCAGGCACCCTCAATTTGGATTTTTACTGGGATTGTACTGAATGAATAGATCAATTTGGGAAATTGATATCTAAATAATATTGAGTCTTTTCAATCCATAGACATGATATATTGCTCAGTTTATTTATAACTTCTTTAATTTCCTTCAGCAATGTTTTGTAAATTTGTGTGTAGGTCTTGCATATCTTTGAACAATTTTTTCTCAAAGCACTTCATATTTTTGGTGTTATCATAAGTGGGTTTTTTATGCAATATAAATTTTATTTTAAAAATGAAATCCTACCACTTAAAAATTAAGCCATAGATTCTTTTTTCATACAAAGAGAGGAACATCTCCATTTAAAATAGACCTCAAGTGCATTAATCATTTTTTTAAAAATGTGGTAAGAATACTTAACATGAGATCTACCTTATAAGTGATAATGTTTTTCAATTCAATTTCCAATTGTTCATTATTGTTATACAGAAATACAGTTGGGCTTTGTATACTGATCTTGAATACTGCAATCTTTCTAAGCCCACTAGTTAGTTCTGGTACTATTTTTCTAGATTACATAGAATATTGCACATAGACAATCATGGGTCTCAGAAAAAAAAAACAACACATTTTTTTGTTCCTTACCAATCTGAATGCCTTTTGTTTCTTCTTTTTGCCTTATTAGACATGCTAGAAACTTACTATAAGTGAACAGAAATAGTAAGAGTAGGCATCTTTTCCTTATTTCTCATTCTAGTAGGAAAACGTTCAGGTTTTGGCCATTAAGTATGTTGTTAGCTATAAGTTTCTTGCAGATGCCTTTTTAAATTAAGAAAGTTCCTATCTATTCCTAGTTTGCTGAAGGATTTTATTAGAAATTAGTGTTGGATTTTATCAAATGCCCCTTTGAGATGTGCATGTGTATACAAAGTTTTTTAATCTCTTAATATTATTAATTACATTGATTTTTTAAATATGTTAAATAAATCTTGTACTGAGATAAATCACACATTCATAATATATTATTTTTATATATTCTTGGTTTCCATTTGCTAAAATTTTGTTAGGAATTTTGCTATCTATTTGCACAAGGGATACTGGCCTGTAGTTTTCTTTTAATGTCTTGGTCTCATTTTGGTCTCAGAGAAACACGGACCTCATAGAATGAATGGATGATTCCTTCTTCAATTTTCTGGAATAGTTTGTGTAGCACCGATACCATTTCTTCCTTATAAGTTTGTTAGAATTTACCATTATTGCCCTCCGGGACTGGAGCTTTAGCTGTGGGAAGGTTTTTAAAAACACATTCCATTTCTTTAATAGAAGAAGTGTTAATCAGGTTAGCTATTTTTCCTTCAATAAGTAGTTCATATCTTTCAAGGAATTTGTTCATTTCATCTAATTTGTGGAATTTATTGGCAAAATAATTAATAATAAATGTTCATAATATTCCTTATTATCCTTTTAATCTTTGTAGAAGCTTTTGTCATGTCTAGTTCCTGATATTAATCATTTGTATTTTCACCTTTATTGTCTTGATTAGTCTGGCAAGATGTTCATCAGTTTGATTTTTTCAGTTTTTGTTTATCTTTTCTATTGTTATCTGTTTTCCATTTCATTTATTTCTCCCCTGATCTTCATCATTTCCATTATTCTGGTCATTTCAGGGTTCATTGTTTTTTTCTTTCTAATTTTTAAGGTAAAAATGGAGATAAGTGATTTGAGAACTTTCTCTTTTTCTAATACAGATTATTTAAAGTCACAAATTTCCCTCCAAGCTCTTCTATAGCTGCATCTCACAAATTTTATGTTTTGTTTTCATTTTCATTCAGTTTGAAATAATTTATAATTTTCTTTTGAATTTTATCTTTGATCTAGGAGTTATTTAGAAGTGTGTTATTTAGTTATAGTGTTATTTGAGGAACTTTCCAAATATCTTTTTGTAAGTTATTTCTAATTTATTTGCACTATGGTCAGGAAACATACATTTTGTGACTTGAGTCTTCTTAAATTCGAGATTTGTTTATGGTCCAAACAATGGTTGATCATTATAAATTTTCCTTGTGCCCTTGAAGAAAATGTGTATTCTGATATGATTAGTAGGGGTCTTCTATGAATGTCATTGATAAGTTCATTGAAAGCGCTGTTCAAGTCTCCTACATCCTTACTGATTTACTGTCCACTTGTTTTATAAATTATTGAAAGAGGGATGCAAATTTATTTCTTCTTGGTGTTCTACATTTTTTTTTTTCTGCATGGGATTTGCTTTATTATCAAGTTCATGAAACTTTAGGATTATTACTTACTGTTGGTAAATTGATACTTCTTTTATTATCAAATGATCTTTTTTCCTGTTAATATTCTTTGCTCGGAAAACTGGTACTAATGTAGTCACTTCCACTTTCTTTTGAACACTGTTAGCTTAGTATATTTTTTTCTATTCTTTACTTTTAACCTTTTTGTATCTTTATATTTAAGTGATTTTCTTATAGGAAGAATATAGTTGGGTCTGGGTTTTTTTTTTTTTTTAATCAATCTCTCAATGTCTAACTCTCTCTGGCATATTTAGACAATTTTCATTTAATGTGGTTGTTGATCTGAGGTCAACTTTCATCTTGCTCTTTGATTTATTTCTATTTGTCCCATCTGTCCTTTGTTGCTTTCATTCCTTTTGTGCTTTCTTTTATACCATTTGAGTATTTGTGATTCCCTCAATAAAGAAGAGGTGTAAATAAACTTCTGTTGTTTTATTAGCTACTACTCTTTCTTTTGTGTCATATTAGTAGTTCTTACAGGGTATATAGTATGCATCTTTAGCTTATGAAAGTCTATCTAAAATGGTATTATATTACCTCATATATGTCCTATATAGAGACACTTCAACCACATATTTTTATTTTCCCCTAGTTAACCTTTGTGTTACCATTGTACTGCATTTTACTTTAAAACCTCATAGCATATTGTTATTTCTACTTGAAACCATAAATTTTACCTTTAAAACCTTCACTTAATAAGAAAGACAACTTTACGTGTTTATCTTTGAAGTTACTATTTCTAGTTCTTTACATTCCTTTATACAATTTTATGTTTCCCTTTGGTATCATTTTTTTCCTTTAATTTTTCTTATAATGTAGTTTAGCTGGTAATTAAATCTTTCAGTTTCTTCTATGTCTGAGGAAGCTTACATTTCAGCCTCATTTCTGAAAAAACTTTGCTGGATATAGAATTCTTTTTTTTTTTTAAAGATTTTATTTATTTATTTGACAGAGAGAGACACAGTGAGAGAGGGAACACAAGCAGGGGGAGCAGCAGAGGGAGAGGGAGAAGCAGGCTTCCCACAGAGTGGGGAGCCCGATGCAGGGCTCGATCCCAGGACCCTGGGATCATGACCTGAGCCTAAGGCAGATGCTTAATGACTGAGCCACCCAGGTGCCCGTGGATATAGAATTCTAGACTGATTGTTTCTCGTAGTAATTTACTGATGATCTACTATTTTCCTATGTGCCTTGTTCCCAAGGAAAAATCTGCTATCATCTTTTTCTTCATTCTCTTTTATACAATGTATCCATATTCTCTTGCTGCTTTTAAGGTATTTGTTTTTTTGTTTGTTTGCTTGTTTGTTTTTACCACTGGCTGCAAGTAATTTTATTTTGGTGTGTCTTGTGGCAGTTTTCTTCAGGTTTGAAGAGCTTGAATTTTGCTGAGCTTCTAGATCAGTGATTTTACGTTTTTCTTTTTTTAGTCCAGTCTATTTATCTTAAGTAACTTTATTATTTCAAATATAGAATCAGAATTAAGATATAGTGAAACTATTTTAACATTTTCTTCCTTTAGGTCCTCAGTCCCTTTAAAGATGCTTGGCATCTTTTATACAAAATGATTCCCCTGAATAATACTTAGCCTTAAGTGTCACCATTTCTATCTCTCCTCCTGTCAAAATTTAGAATATTGTGAAGGTATATTTCACAGGACAGATATAATGAAATATCTTGCTACTAATACTATTTCATGCAAACTTCTGTTGTTAGGTGAAAATAAATCGTATATTTTATGCCTGTTAGCAACATCTGAAAGTGAGCATGGAACTCCTAGATATAGAATGATTTAACCTATCTGAATGGGATAATCCTAAAAATAGGATTATCAGGCAGAAAACATAACTGGTATATAGAATATATCCATGGGCAGAAAAGCTTCTATAATATAAGTGAATACTAGGTCCATGCGTAAGACTTGCCCTATACAACATAAGTGAACTATCTGAAAGTCTTCATTTATTATGACATACTTCTAAAGGCCAGAAAGTGAAAACTCTTTGGATACTACCAGTTTATGTCTTTGATTTTTTGTGAATGGATGTTGGGGTGGGACAGGGAATAAAAATGCCTGGCAATAGTTTGTAGAAAAGGGTTCAATAAACTTCCATCCCTACCTTTAATGAAATTGCCTCAAGGGGCTCAATAATAGTCTTCTTCAGTTTCCAGTCCCTGAAAAAGTGCTCATTTTATACCCCTTATGTTTTTTTTTCTTCTCCTTTATGACCTTATTAGTAATGAGGCATAATTGAACACATCTTCTTTTAAAATGATAAGCATTTCCAAGTATATTACATTACCTCTAGGATTGATGGAGCAAAACTATTCAGTGGAATGCACTGTATTTCCAGGTGAACGAAAACTAAGGCTCCATATTTTCTCCTACTGAAAATGAACACGCTGTCATTGCTCACTCATAATTTAAAAATATCAAACCAAATTCTCAGATGATAATTCTATGCTTTTTTTCCCCTTAAGCTTGTAGTAATAAGTCTATAAAATGTACCCTTTGGCTCACATATATACTTAGAGGCTAAGTTATATCATAATCACATTATAATAAAGCCTTATAAGCAGCTCTCATGGGAAGTTCAGCTGAACTCTTAGATCAGAGCTCTAACATTACTGAATAATGGTCTCATGTATTTAGATGATAAAGTCAGTATTCAGGTACCAAATCTATAGGAAATAACATGTTAAGTGTGCCTTTCCCATACCTTTGTCTCATGGAATTCTTTGGTAAGTTTCTTTTAAACTCAGTTATTTCTTACTCCAAATGATCAGTGGTCTGTTATATGATGGTACCAAATATAATTCAAGATACCAGAGAGTTTAGATGTTTTCTATGTCTTGGCCACTCAATCCATCCTACAATTGTCCAGTTTGGCTTCACTTAAATATACACTTAATCTCAAGAGAGGGGATTTCACCAGATTCGGTAAAGTGTACTTATAATATAGCACAGTGTTCTGGCTGGACTGAGTATGATTCTAGTTATTATCTTATTATTCTTATTACCACTTACTCAGTAATAACTAGGTATCTAATATGGTGATATGTACTTTATAGTAATACCTCATTTAATTCTCTAAAGAATATGAGTTAGATATTATTGTCCCACACAAATACAAGAAAATTGAAGTGTTTAAAAATTAACTTCTTTAGGCATATTAGATATAAATCATGTTCCTTAAAAATATAGTATATTGCTTCTGGCCAACCTGCTTCCATAAATCCACTATGCAATAATATACAACATATAATCAGGAAGAAGAAATTTCAGTATATTTTGGTAGTTTCTATCAACTTCTGGAGTCATGCATTCAAAGGGACATGCTGTCCTCTGAATCTGGGTTAAGTCTCCAAAAAACATTTTTTTAAAATTTTTTATTTATTTCTTTTTTAAATTTTATTTTATTATGTTATGTTAGTCACCATACAATACGTCATTAGTTTTTGATGTAGTGTTCCATGATTCATTGTTTTTGATAAGTCTCCAAAAAATTTATAGAGTGAGGCTATGAAATTTTTCTAAGACTCAGAAGCAGAATATTGGGCCCACATATCTATACAATTATAATGACTCATTATTTAATAAAGTGAAAAACTTTAGAGGATATTTTGTAATTGATTAAGACATGATTTGTTTTGAGCTAACTTGGTTCCCAAACATGTACAAACTAATCTGGCTGCTTGCAAATAAATTTAATGTCAAATGATGGACTAAACAGGTATGGGGGAGATAAATAGAAAAAGAAAATTATAAAATGCTAAGTATGAGTAAAATGAATATATTATGCCAAATCTTCTTTACAGTATTGGAAGATAACTAAAAATATATTGGGACAGAATGTACAATAGTGACTTTATATAGATTTCATAATATAGAGTCAAGTTTGTCACTATATACACCTGCTTGTTTCATAAGATTGATCACACACACACACACACACACACACACACACACACACACACACACAACAATTCTCCGGGAAAGTAAACTTCACCTAATGGTTATAAAAATAATAAGTGTGGAAAAATTTTTTTTTGCATATATGTAATTGGAATTAAATCTTTTGAGAGAAGGTGTGGGGGGAGAAAAAAATGTTAGCTGATGGGGAAGAAAGTGGAAAGACATTTAAATTTGAGTATGATCATTGCCAAAAAAAAAAAGATAAAAAAGAAAAGAAAATAGCCGTCATCCAGGACAGTATGCATAAATCTTCCAAGTTGCAGAGAATGAAGAATAGTTGCTTCTGGATCAATGCACAGTCATTTAGTGGGCCTATCAAGCTGACAGTGAGAGTACCAAACCTGATACACATGAATGCCCAAGAAGAGTGTCTCTGGATGTCAGCCTCGTGTATGTCAATGAAAAAAGAGTACAGGAGTATCAAAGCACACTAACACACCACTGGTAAGCTTATTTCTGTTACAAATACAAAACCAAAGGTTAACTACAATCTACTCTTTGAAATGTATGCTATAGCACCGGTGGCCTTTAAGGCACTGATCCACACCTACTGGTATGGCAGGAAAATAATAGAGTCTGAGACATGAGTGAGAACTTGCATTGCATCTGTAAAATGTAAAACTCATTTGAATGGTCACAATGACCTAACTTTTGGATTAGTTTTGTGTATCCAGTCTCTATCACCACTAATGAATTTGTTATGATGGCCATTTGATATGTAAATGACCTAAACTTTATCATGTGGCACTTAGTCATCTTTTTAAAGTCCTACAAAGGGTTGTGCTGTCCATAGTGCTGATTTTTACAGGTATAAATCAAATGCTTTAGTTCAGTGGTTTCAGCAAAACATGGGATACTGACTTTACAAAATCCTTTCATTTACACAAAGAAAATGATCCTTTTGTGTCTTAGTTTTAAATATATATATATACTGATAATTAACATAACAATAAAAATTAAAAACATATATATATATATATATATATGTACTGATAAAAGCCAGCGCTGTTAGGAAACTAGTTTGTATGTTGTGGCTGTGGAATGAATGGGGTTTTCATTTTCATAGCATTCTTAGGTATTTGATAACTAATGTATTCTACTTTAAATCACAGACCAAACATAGCATTCCATTTATCCTATAGCATTTAAATATATATCTATGTATTCCAAAGATTACACTGTTTCCTCTGAACCACAGCAAGTACCCATATAAAAAATATCTGCTGTAACATGGTCTACCTGCAAGAGAATGATCATTATCCTTTTTCCTTAATACTAGAATGGTGAAAGCTTAATTGTTTTTTTAGAGGGGCTTATAATTACTAATATGAAACATATTACTTAGCTATCTGGACTTTTTATCGACAAATATTCCAACAGTTTGTCAATGGTCTTGGCAATGTTATGAATACACTGTTAGTGCCTGAGAAAAATGTGACATAAATCCTTAGGCTATAAGAGTCTGGGAAATGTATATGGTTCTTCCTATGTTAAAGCCACATTTATTCTTGCATAGCAGTTGACCTATCTGAGAATCATTACTAAAATACTGAATTACCTCATACACACTAGTGATCTGAGTGGAAATAACTTGCTCTTCAGCAGATGGTATAACCTTTACTTCCCACCCACTATATAAACCAGCAGATTGCTCTTTGCTTGTCTCTGTAGTTGACAAATATATAAGATATGGTAGAATCCATAAAAACAGTCATATCTTTATGCTAATAATCCCAATTCTGAGAATTTTAAAAACATAAATCAGCTTGATCAAAACCTCTTTGGTATAAAGATACATATATATATATACACACACACATACACACACACATATATTTATATATATATATGTTTGGTCTGTGATTTAAAGTAGAACACATATATATATATATATAGTGAATATTATGTATGTATGTGTGTATATATGCTATATATGCACAGATATATATAATCTAATAATGTCTAATAATGAGGGAATTTATGTAATCAGTGAAGATATACAAACCAAGTAATTATTAGGTATCCATTAAAATTATTCTTATGAAAATCATAGAAATTTGAGGTATGTTTATGCCAGTTTAAGTAAAAAGAGCAGAATGTGAGCTGTTATGCATAATACCTATGCACATATTTTTCTTTAAAATTCTTGATCTCTGAATTCAGACCACTTGGATGTGAATCCTGGGTTGTAAATTTACTCCCTATGGGATCTTGGACAAATTACCTATCCTCCTTGTACTCCACTTTCTTCAACTATTAAAGGGAAACTAGTATTAAATAATATAATATGTTGTTATGAGGGTTAAATAAGATGATCCCTATAAAGCACTCTGTGCAATAACTCTAATAAAGCCAACATATAATAAACATTTACTTACTACCTTTTCAATAATGAGGAATGTTTATAGTAGAAGATATGCTCTCCCATACCTCGCTGAGATAGTATGAGAGGAAATAAAAAGGAGTGACGAAGTCTGAATTCTATACAGAGAAGGTGTCAAGTACATGAATGTTAGGATCCTCATCGCTGGACTCAATGCTTTTACTCAGGAACCTTGTTTCATAGGGCTCTATGGCTTGAAGGAAACACGATTGAGTAATTGAATACTACAGTAAATCTAAGCAAAAGAAATCACTAACTCCTATCATTAAGGTGAGAATACGACCCCCATATACTCTGTTTACTTGTATAATGCTAGCAGCCAACAACAAAATTTATGTAGAAAGAACCATTAGTTTTATCTCAAACATAAAAGTTTGAAGGTAATGAACTCAGAATTGTCTACCCTGACTATTGCTCAGTGTCCACTATAAACAAGAGTGACATCTCTCATCTGGAGGAAGTACATGGTTTTAAAGGTTAGTTAAGCATGACAAAGAGAAAATGTCTTAGTTTGGGAGGCTTTCAAGAGATGCCAATAAATTTCCACATCTGCTCTATTATCTCAATTGCAACCAAAAAACATTCTCCCGTTAGTTAATTAACTTTAAGAACAAACCAAATTAGTTTAAAATGCAATTTAAATTCAAGCCTATAAATGGTAATTAAAACTGCATGCTATTGGTATAAATTTTTCAAAATATTTAAGGAGAGTGAATTTCAAAAAGATGCACATTTTATGGGAGACTAAGAGAGGCAAATTTATTCAAATGGTAGACTTTAAAAATAATATTTTAATTAGCCCTTTATTCACAATGATTTAGAATTCTAGGTAAGAAAATAGTATCTACTCATTGTAGATGATTAGTATTAGATTTATTTGTCTCTATGTCAATGATAATAAAGCAGGGTTTTCCTAATAATCTGATTCATTGATTAATAAAACTAAAATATAAATTGAGTAAGAATTAAAAACTCTTAAAAATTGCCAACAACACTAGTTTATAAACTCCTATGAGACTACTAATAATGTGTTACTCGAACATCATTATTAATATCGATATTTAGAATTCACAAATAGCACTGTAATGTTAAAATTTCTCTGGCTTGATCTTATGCGTGTATAGAGAACAGGAACTTATTTAAATGTATTTATTATAAATCAAATTAATGACTTTATTCTCACTAGTCATTTGTCACTAATAAGAAAAAGCCTCATTAATCAAATAAAACCTGGAAGAGTAGGCTTTTTTTCCTTAAAGGAGGGAATGTAATTCCAAAAAAAAGGACTTTTTTTTTTTAATGTCTAGAGTGGAATGCTTATAATTTTAGGCAAGGCATGAACTAAATTGGGTCTTTTCAACAATATGGTACTTTAGGTGGATCAAACTTTTTGACTGATCTCATTATTCTTTAGAGGGAGAAGGGACATCTAAGGGATTTGGGCACTGGTGGAATTTGACATTTTAAATATTTATTTTGTCAAAATGTTCTTCCTTATGTCTCTGCTGATTCTCTTCCTTTTACCACATTAATCTGTGTTGTTTTTTTTTTTTTTCTTGTCCTGTCATCAACATCATCAGAGAACAGATGGAGATCCACATATTCAACTTAGGCATGAAGTAATTTCTTAAGTAATCACTCAGATTTTCTTCCTTTGGATAAAATTTCTCTCTTTTTATAGATAAGTTGTAAGATTTCTAAGATTCTGAATGTGATAAAACTCAGTTGAAATCTCTAAAGGTTCTGGTTAATTCCCTTTTTCAAATTTTGTTCACAGGCGTTGTTATTCATAGGCTTTGTCATCTAAGGGGTATAGATTTCTTTAATCTGATAGGTTTTATTTGAACTACAAGTATCAATTTCCTTGTAGATAATTAATATTGTTTTATATATCACATAAGTTACATATTCCCTCTAAACAACATTAAAGAACTAATGGGAATAGAGATTTTTAAAAGTAAAAGTAAAAACATGGGGCTTTTGGGTGGCTCAGTCAATTAAGTGCCTCACTTTATATATATATATATATATATATATATATATATATAATTATTAAACCCTCATAGCCTTTTTTTTTTTTTTACAAACTTCTTTTACAACGGTTTTAGGTTCACAGCAAAATTGCGTGGAAGACACAGAGAGTTCACATATACCCTTGCCTCTACACTTGCAGAGCCTCTCCATTATCAACATCCTCCACCAGAGGGGTACATCTGTTACAGTTGACAAACCTGCATTGACACATCATTATCACCCCAAGTACATGGTTTATATTAAGGTTCACTCTTGGTGTTGTACATTCTATGGGTATGGCAAATTATTGACATGTATCCACCATTATAGTGTAATACAGAGTAGTTTCACTGCCTAAAAAATCCTCTATGCTCTATCTATCCATCCCTTGCTGCTCCCTAATCATAGTCTTTTTCTAATTCCTGACGAGTTGAGCTTAATTAGGTGTGAGAGTACAAAACCTCTTTCCTCCTTCCCACTCAGCACTGTCTGACTGTGGGTGGGCACCCATCGCCATTCCTGCCCTGCAGTATGACAAACAGAGGAGGCTTCTCTCCCCACACCCAAAAGTCACTACATGGTGGGCCTAGCTTTATGAGGCCCCTGCTTGTTAAGATGTCAGATCAAACATGAAAGACCCCTTTATAGAAAGTTATGGGTGCCCCTAAAGTTTTATAATTACTGAATCTCTCCCCACTTCTGTCACAATTTAGGTTTTGACAGAAAGTTAGGTATTTTCTGCTATCGGAATGTTTTTGTTTTTGGAATTATTTTGCAACTGTTTCCAACTGATAATATATAAAGTTCTTTCCCATTTGCCACATCAGACATACTTCTAGTTAGTTTAGGGCTTAACGATTTCATTTTTGTTGTTGTTTGTTTTGTTTTTTAAGAATTGGAATTGGAGCTCTAGTTAAGTGTTTTCTGCCTTATGTACTGACTGGATCTCATGAGAAGATATTCCTTTTCAAAAAAAAAAAAAAATCCAAACAAATCCACCATGTATTTAGGCAAACAATCAAGACATGTTCAAAAATATAAACACAAGCATTACATGTTATGTAAAGAATGGTATGAAGTATCGAATAAAGCCATGACATGGACCCTTCATGAATCTAAAAGTAGCTCATCTTGAGTAGAGTTGAGTTATGGGGTGAAGAGGTAGGCAAATACATATGGCCAAATTGCTCTCTGAAAAAACTGTATCACTTACAGGAGCTGCATGTAAGAGAATCCTATTTCCTGTTTGTTCCTTGTTTGGAAAATCTCCTCATTTATCTATACAACTAATGGGTATTTCTCAAAATCAAGAAGCTATATATGTCCTCCAGAAAATCATCCCATGGTACCTTATCCCAAACTCACTCCTAATGATTAGCAATACTATCTATTTTGGAATTTATCCAATATTGATTGGTGTTGTTTGTTAGGTTATTTATTCTTATATATGAACCTATTACATACATACACTTACAGATTAAAAAAATAATGACATGTAACACTTGAGTACAATGGTTTTGCCTGCCCAGAGAAGATTTTTCTTCTTCTGATACAGCATCCGTATCATTCTTGGGAAATCATCGAGTCCCAATTGCCCCCCCCTTTTTTAAAGTAATCCTTTATAGGGCGCCTGGGTGGCTCAGTTGGTTAAGCAACTGCCTTCAGCTCAGGTCATGATCCTGGAGTCCCGGGATCGAGTCCCACATCAGGCTCCCTGCTCTGCGGGGAGTCTGCTTCTCCCTCTGACCCTCTTCCCTCTCGTGCTCTCTATCTCTCATTCTCTCTCTCTCAAATAAATAATAAAATAAAATCTTTAAAAAAAATAAAGTAATCCTTTATAGAAATATAACATGCATACAGAAAGCACACAAGTAATGAGTATATAACTTGATAAATTTTCATAAGTTGAACGCAAATATGTAGCCATAACCTAAATCAAGAAATAAAACATTGCCAGCACCTCAGAAGTCCCATTGGTCACAGGCACTACCTTCTCCTCAACTATAAATGCTATTCTGACACATGGAGTAGTTTTGCCTATTTTTTTGAACCTTATATGAATAGAATCAATCATATAATACGTTCATTTCTGTGTATGGTTTCTCTTACTCCACACTAACCTTGTGCAATTCACCCATATCATTGCTCATAGCAGTAGTTTGTTTATTCTCCTTGCTATATTGTATTCCAATTTGTGAACATACCTCAGGGCAAGCAGAATAATGACCTTCCAGATATGTCTATGTCCTAATCCCCAAAAGCTATGAATAGATTACATTACTTGGTGAAGGGGGATTAAGATTGCAGGTGTAATTAAATTTGCTCATCAACTGACTTTATAATAAGGAGGTTACCCTGGATTATCCAGGTGGGCCCAGTGTAACCCCAAGGGGCCCTAAATACAGAAGAGAGAGGGAGAAAAATCAGTGTCAGAGGGATGGGATGTGAAAAAGCCTGACTGACCATTATTGGTTTTGAAGAAGGAAGAGTGCCATAAACCAAGAATGAGGGTGGCCTCTTCAAGTTGGAAAAGACTAGACAATGGGTTGTCCTTTAAAGTTTTCAGGAAGGAATGTGGTCCTGCCAACATGTTCATTTTAGTTCAGTGAGGTTCATTTCAGACCTATAATTTCCAGAACTGTAAGATAATAAATTTTGACTCTTATGAAAATGCTGTTAATCAATATATTTGAAACTCCTCTGGTGAAAATTTGTACATGATTCTGTTAAGTATATAAAGGCATTATAAGAGAAAGATGTTCAATAACACAATATCTTTAGCTTTAGCTTTAGGAGATGGTGTCAAATATTTTTCCAAACTGGTTTGACAAATTTACATTTTTACCAGCAGTGGATGAGAGTTCCAATTGTTCCAAACCTTTTCCAGCACTTGTTATTGTCAGGGTTAATTTTCCTTATTCTGTGGGTCTACAGCGATAACTCATTGTGATTTTAACCTTTATTTCCTGGATGCCTGATGAAGCTAGACACTTTTCTATATTATGTAATTCATTTGATCTGAATATCCTTATTTTTGTGAAGTAACTGTTCATGTATATTGCTCATTTTTATAAATTGCTTGTCCATTTCCTTTTTGATTTTGTGAGGTTTTGCATATTCTGGGTACAAATGATTTAAAAATATGTGTATAAAAACCTATTTCCACTTCATAGCTTGTATTTTCTCTGTTAATGGTGTCATTTCGTTAACAGAATTCTGACTTTTAAATTAGTACTTTTTTTTCTTCATAGTTTCTTTTGGTAATTTTTTTCATACAGTGTGATATTAGTTTCAGGTATATAATATAGTGATTCAACACTTCTATACATCACCTGGTGCTCAACATGACAAGTGCCCTTCTTAATCCCCATCACCTATTTAACCTCTCCCCTCCCCCACCTCACCTCTGGTAACCATCAGTTTGTTCTCCAGAGTTAATAGTCTGTTTCTTGGGCGCGTGGGTGGCTCAGTTGGTTAAGCGACTGCCTTCGGCTCAGGTCATGATCCCGGAGGGATCGAGTCCCGCATCGGGCTACCTGCTCGGCGGGGAGCCTGCTTCTCCCTCTGACCCTCCCCCCTCTCATGTACTCTCTCTCTCTCTCATTCTCACTCCCTCAAATAAATAAATCTTTAAAAAAAGGAGTCTGTTTTTTGGTTTGCCTCTCTCTCTCTTTTGCCCCCTAACTTGTTTGTTCTGTTTCTTAAATTCCACATATAAGTGAAATCATATGGTATTTGTCTTTCTTTGACGGACTTATTTCATTTAGCAAAATACTCTAGCTCCATCCATGTCATTACAAAAAGCAACACTTCATTCTTTTATATGGCTGAATAATACATATATATGTGTGTGTGTGTGTGTGTGTGTATTCCATCTATATATCCATTTCAGTACACACACACACACACACACACACACACACACACACACACACCCCCACATCTTCCTTATCCATTCATCAGTCAATGGACATGGGCTGTTTCCAATTTGGCTATTGTAGATAATGCTGCTATAAACATTGGGTGCATGTATCTCTTGGAATTAGTATTTTTGTATTCTTTGGGTAAATACCTTGTAGTGCAATTGCTGGATCACAGGATAGTTCTATTTTTAGCTTTTTGAGGAATCTCCATACTGTTTTCCAGAGTGGCTGTACCAGTTTGCATTCCCACCAACAGTGCAAGACGGTTCCCCTTTTTTCTCATCCTCACCAATACCTGTTGTTTCTTGTGTTGTGTTGTTCATTTTAGCCACTCTGACAGGTGTGAGGTTATATCTCACTGCAGTGCTGATTTGTATTTCCCTGATGATCAGCTGATCATTTTTTCATGTGTCTGTTGGCCATCTGTATGTCTTCTTTGGAAAAATGTCTATCCATGTCTTCTGCCCATTTTTAATTGGATTATTCGGATTTGGGGTGTTTAGTTTTCAAGTTCTTTATGTATTTTGGATACTAACCTTTTATCTGATATGACATTTGTAAATATCTTCTCCCATTCTGTAGGTTGCCTTTTAGTTCTGTTGATTGTTTCCTTCACCGCTAGAACCGATAAACGAATTCACTGAAGTCACAGGATACAAAATCAATGTATAGAAATCTGTTGCTTTTCTATACACCAATAATGAAGCAGCAGAAAAAGAAATTAAGAAAACAATCCCATTTACAACTGCATCAAAAATAATAAGATACCTGGGAATAAATCTAACCAAAGAGGTGAAAGACCTGTACTCTGAAAACTAGGAAACACTGATGAAAGAAATTGAAGATAACACAAAGAAATAGGAAGACATTCTATGCTCATGGATTGGAAGAACAAATATTGTTAAAATGTCTATACTACCCAATGCAATGTACACACTTAATGCAATTCCTATCAAAATACCAATACCAGTTTTCATAGAGCTAGAACAAACAATGCCAAAAATTGTATGGAACCACAAAAGACCCCGAATAGCCAAAGAAACCTTGAAAAAGAAAAGCAAAGCTGGAGGCATCACAATTCCGGACTTCAAGTTATTTTACAAAGCTGTAGTGATCAAAAGATTATGGTAAAGGCACAAAAATAGACACATTGATGAATAGAACAGAATAGAAAACCCAGAAATGAGCCCACAACTCTAGGGTCAAATTAATCTTCAGCAAAGCAGGAAAGAATATCCAATGGGGAAAAGAAAAGTCTCTTCTAACAAATGGTTTTGGGCAAACTGGACAGCAACATGCAAGAAAATGAAACTGAACCACTTTCTTATACCATAACCAAAATAAATTCAAAATGTATTAAGGACCTAAATGTGAGACCTGAAGTAAAAAATCCTAGAAGAGAACTCAGGCAGTATTTTCTTTGACATGGTGGTAGCAACTTCTTTCTAGATATGTCTCCTGAGGCAAGGGAAACAAAAGCAAGAATAAACTATTGGGACTTCATGAAAATATTGTGTAATGTTTCTTACTTCTGGCCAATAATTTCCTTTAGGTGCTTTACTGTTTTATCTTTCAAATTTAGATGTATGATATACCTGGAATTGAAAATTTTGTGTGCGATGAAGTAGAGATAAATTATTTTTTCATATACAGATCTAATTAATCAGTATTATTTATTAATAAAATCCTTACCCTCACCATACTGCTGTGCCATTTTTTTTTTTCAGTGCCGTGTTTTAAATGTAGCCAATTACTGTCTGCAACAAGGCCATACCTTCTGATGGCTGCTCCTGGTCAATTACTGAGCATCACAGGGATACTGAGGTGAACACAGGACTCCTCTAACAGGCAACTTTGTCTTGAAGATTCCCCTGCATCTTTGCCCATATCTTTTTCCTGAGACCACCTGCATTCTAGGTCACTTCCATTCAAACTCTTGTCCCTCTCTCTTTTACAAAGGGTCAGGATTACAGTCTGGCCTAACAACTTCCCAAATTTCTCCAGCACTCTCCCAATTTCTCTTGCATAGGTATTTTCTCTAATAAGATACTTGCATGTTTAATTTCATTTCGAAGTCTGCTTCTCAGAGGACCTGGGCTAGCATAAGTGGTGCCAAGGGATCTGGGAAAACAGGCAGTAAGATGGGTATTTGGGATTGCCTCAAAATGGGATGTGGCATGGATATAGATAGTATAAAGTAGTGGCTTGATTGTTAAAGTTTTCACCAGTAGTGACCTGGGAAAGTATCCCAGTGGAGCAGGGATGCTGTTGCAGGCTCAATGATATAGGCATTTGAAAGATATGAAACAAAGCCTACAGATACAGCAGAGTTGGCTGATAACGGCCAAGCTCTGTTGATTCCCTGCAGAAGGATAATGAGAGGCTAGGGGCTGTTAACAAGTAGCTGTTAATGGCTGAGTGTGAGAGCCAGGGAGCCCCAATGGTGGCTATAAAAGGCCCTTATCACCTGTAGTGGAAGGGCAGACACAGACAAACAGCAGGTTGAAGACTTAATTGTGAGAACAGAGCTCCAGAGATGCTTTAATTTTCAGTTAAGGCAAGTCTGTTATGTGAAGGTCATGGCCATATAGAGGAAATCTGGGATCCTCAAAATTGAATGGATGTCCCTGAGAGGGTGGACTCTATCCATCCCCCCAGATTTTCTGGATATGCAGAAGTGGTCCACCCTTCTCTAGTAATAGTTAGCACTTAATACTGTGCTGGAAGACACTGCAGATGTCTCTTTCCCACAAAGCAACCAATGTCCCCTTAGGAGCTGCCCCACCTTCCATCCTAGAGGCTAGGCTAATATCTGGGTTCAAATCCCAGTATAAATGCACTGCCCCCCCCAATGCTGGGCCTGTAAAGAGAACATTAAAATAAAGAAATATAAAAATTAGACAGCAAGTACCAGCAGGACCTAGGGGAGTATTCCTGGGATTGCATTTGTATCTAGTAATTCAAGACTGGATAAAGGGGTGTTTCCTCAGGACACATGATCTGCCACCCCACAAGAACACTAGGGAATGAGGTATCTTTGCTACTAGGGTGGCTCCTAGAAACCTGTAAGAAAAAAATGACCAACTTTCAGCAAAGTAAAAATGTCTGAATTACTGTAGAAGATGGTCAAAGAAGGAATAAAGAGTCTAAGAGAAGTGGATGTAAGGTTAGTTTTGTGTGTCAACTTGACTGTCAACTTGACAGGGTGCCCAGATATTTGGATAAACATTATTTCTCAGTATGTTTGTGAGGGTGTTTCTGGATGAGATTAATATTTAAACTGATAGACTGAATAGAGCAGATGGCCCTCCCTAAGGTGGGTGGCCTCATCCAAACCACTGAAGGCCTGAATAGAATAAAAGGCTGAGTAAGAAATAATTCCCTCTGTCTGACTCCTTAAGCTGGGACATCCATCTTCTGCCTTCAGGCTTGGACTCGGACTGGAACTATACCATCAGCTCTCCTGGGTCTGGACTTCTCAACTTCCATAATTGTGTGAGTCAATACCTTTTAATAAATATCTTTTATACGTACACATCCTATTGGTTCTGTTTCTCTGGAGAACACTGACTGATACAGATTTTGGTACTGAGAGTACATCTAGAGGAACAGAGTTTTAAGGATAAGTTTTCTGAATTGTTTCTGGCATTTCTGGAATTGGCTCTAATCGGACTAATCTTTCTAATCTAACTAGATTTAAAAATGCTGATGAGGGGTCACCTGGGTGGCTCAGTTGGTTAAGTGTCAGATTCTTGATTTCAGTTAAGGTCATGATCTCAGGGTCCTGAGATTGAGCCCTGTGTCCAGCTCCACGCTCAGTGGGGAGTCTGCTGGAGATTCTCTCTCCCTCTCCCTCTGCCCCTCCTTTCTCTTTCTCTCTCTCAAAATAAATAAATAAATCTTTTTAAAAGTGCTAATGAGTCTATTTCCAGTGGTGAAGAGAGCACTGGTGGTCCATGGTATGATCTGGCCACCGACAGATGCAAAATATCCCCCTTGGATACTCCCAATCAACCACTTGCAAGAAGCAAGGAGCTGTGCAATTGTGTATGTGATACTTTCAGACATTTTTGGAAATCTAATGGATATAATGAGGTTGACTGGTTACTCCTGATGTTGCTGGCATGAGAAAAGGATGAATTTAGGAATTCGAATTCCCAGCTCCAACTCCCCATAAATTACCCAAAAGCTTCTCACGGAGCCTGAAGCAGATCCTTATCTCCCATAGCCTCAGGGATGAGGTTGCTGAGGATAGAATGCAGGATCTTAGCCTGTGAGTGGCCGCTGAGTTACACAAGTTGAACTTTCAGCCTCACAGGGTATCTGAAGGCATTGACTTGGAAAGAATGGGATTCTGTAAATTGGAAGAAGAATGTGTGGAAAGACCTTGATGAAGCTGGGGACGCTGAGTCCCTAAATTCCATTGATTCTTCTTTGCCAGTAGAACAGGCCTCTACACTCCCTACCTGGGTCTGAGGAGATTAACACTGCTTTTTGCCTGAGAAATCTAATGGTTCTCCCTGAAGCAGTTGCTATTCAAGACAATGGTGACTCTACTAAGGACTCACCCTTACTACCCCTTTTGCTTCTAAACTTATAACTGACTCAAGTTCTAAGAGACTCCTAAAGGTGACATGCACAAAATGTGACTCATGAGGAGGTATACTACACTCCAAGAACTACTTGCATTTTCTAATTTACACAGAAATCTGGGAAATATGTGTGATGGTGGGTAATTAGGTATGGGATAATGGTGGAAGGAACACCATTTTGGATCAGGCTGAATTTATTTACATGGGTTTACTGAGCAGAGATTTTTGTATTTAATATTACCACTCTGGGAGTTTGAAAAGGCTCTAAGAGTTTGTTTGTCTGAAAAGTGGACCGAAAAGTGGACCAAAAAGTGGCCCACAGTGAGTGAAATGGAAATTCTGAACCTGCCTTGGCTTAACATAGAGGAATGGATTCAAAGGCTTGGGGATTTTGGATTAGAGTGGATTTGTCATTTAAGACCTACTCATCTACTCTGGGAGGGTCCAGAAGGCATACCTGTTACCACTACTATGAAAAATAAATTTGTGAGGAGAAATCTGGAATCTCTGAAGAACTCTGTGATCACTCTTCTCTATAGGTCAGACCTTGCAGTGGAAACTTCAGTCAGTGGTTTGGGAAACCACTTCAGTTAGTGGTTTGGGAGTAATTGGATCCTAGGATGGCAGGGGCCAGGTGGTGGCACTCAACCAGCAAAGGCAAGGTGGGCATGATTACCTTAATGGACAGCAGAGTCAAAGCAGCAATCAGAACAGTCTGACTTGCACAGACCTATGGCATTGGCTAGTTGATCCGGGTGTTCCAAAAAGTGAAAGTTGGCTAAGCATCTGCCTTCGGCTCAGGTCATGATCCCATGACCTATCTCGGGCTCCTTGCTCAGTGGGGAGTCTGTTTCTCCCTCTGCCCCTCCCCATGCTTATGTGCTCTCTCTCTCAAATAAATAAATAAAATCTTAAAAAAAACACCTGGCAATCTTAGAAAATACTCTGTATATGGATTAGAGAAGTGCACCTTCCCCAAAAATATGTAATCCATCAAAAATTCTCATTAGACATTGTACTTCTTTTTTTAGGGATAAGATATGCCAAATGTATTAATTTGTTCTTTACTTTGGAGAGGTCTTAACTTGCCCAAGACCACTGGACCTCTAGAAATCTCACCAAGGTGGTAGAACCCTGAACTTTTGTATTTTATTTTATCCCTTGGAAGGAATGTTTTTGTTTTGTTTTACCAAAGTATCAAGGATAGTTTCTAGCTTTTGGTTAATAGGTATCATCATGATATCAACAATCATAATGAAAACATTGATGTAGTAGGCCAGATTGATTTCCTGTAGAATGGTTAGGTGATCATTTCTTCTACAGATTAAATTGTGGTAGAGTGCCAGACTGTTGGTGAGTTAAATCTGTTAAGGTATCCTGCTGCATTTTTCAGGTGAAAACAAACTGTCCTAAAATAAATATATAGGGGAAAAAAATTGACAGATAGATACCTGCATGTCATGTACCCATGTTTTGTGCTCCCCAAGAGTAACTGCATCTGCAATAGTAGCTGCATCATTGCAATCCTTCTAAGCATGTGACATTGCTTTTACTATTTTGGCAGAGAGAGGCAGTTGTAGGTGTTTAAACTTGGCCTTTCCTAAAATAACAATTTTCATTTCATATGTGAGAGAATTAATATGAAAATTTTACCAGTTGCTGAGTATATCTATTCCAATTGTATTTCAGAAGTGGGTGAATAAACATGGGATTTGTTCTGGCATCCACCAGGCTGGCTGTGAGATAACCAAAGTTAAAACTCTATTAATTGCCTGAATCCAAAAGCCCCCACTCGTACTGGTAAATCACAATGCTTTTTGGTTCATGAGGACTTAGCATTAGTTCAGAGTGAGTGTCCAATAATGCCCCCAAAGCCTTCATACTTTCCTTTTTCTAACACTTGTTTACCTGGATAAATAGCTGTACATTCCTTTGAGGCAAGTCCACAAGGAAGACTTACAGTGTAAAGTTTAGGCATTGTTTTAAGGTTCTTCAAGGGGACCTCAGTCTTCCTTAAGGCTTCCTTTCATTCAAGGGATTCTGGGACTAAAGTTTGGGATTAGGGAGAGAGCCATGACTAAATAGTGATGACTCAGGTCAGATCACAGTTAACTGAAGCAACAGACTTTTGCTTATACAAATTATGTAAGACATTATTATAGTAGTCTCCTCTCATTGGCAATTTTGCTTTCCATGGTTTTAGTTATTCCTGGTCAACTGCCTTCCGGAAGCAGATAATCCTCCCTCTGATATATTGGCAGTAGGTAAATAGTAGCCTACAGATACATTAACCTACCATCACATAGGAATTTTATCACATCACTTCATCTTCAGAAGAAGATGAGTATGGTACAATAAGGTATCTTGAGAGAGAGAGAGAGAGAGAGACCTAGAGAGACAGAAAGTATATTATAGTATACCATTATAATTGTCTTATTTTGTTATTAGTTATTATTTTTAATCTCTTACCGTGCCTAACTTATAAATTAAACTTTATCATACATATATATGTATAGGAAAAATACATGGTATATATAGGGTTCAGTACTATCTATGATTACAGGTGTCCACTGGGGGTTGTGAAACACATCCCCTGCATATAAGGGGGGGCTACTGGAATAACCATTTTTATTGCCAAAGATCACCAAGGATGGAATTATTCTGATAATTCTTTTAGTATTCATTCTCACTACAATAATGCCCATTGTATCTTTGTTGACTGAATGCTGCCGTTTGGATTCTGTCCCTCTGGGATCCCATCATTGCCACTGATTTCAGGAAGCCCATTTTGATGGCAGCATCTCCCACTATAACTTCTAGCCTGTGGAGAACAGCCACTGGAGATATTTTTAAAAACTAGCACTTGCTTCATCACTGTAATTTTCAAAGCCTTGTCTCAAGAGGTATCCTATAGACCTTTCTGGGGCAAATAGTTAAGGAAAGAAGTAGGTGGCTTATGATACATCCATCTCCGTGTTCCCATCTAAACCTTCGGATACTTTTCTATACAGTTTATAAATGAAGTTCTGCCATTATTGTTTCATTTAATGCTGGCCACTTTTGGGTTCAGGTTTCATTAAACCCATTAAGCCAAATGCTAGAACCACTATCAAATGTTCAAGCTAACAAACTGAATCTAGACTATCTACTTAGTGCATTCATAGCAATACATTTGTCTCGTCTCCTGATGTTATATTCCTTCTACCCTGAGAATTCATTCTCATACATATTCCTAAGATTTCTGTGAATCTTAATTGGAAAAATCTTGCAATTCTTTGAGTGTGCCTATAATATCTTTCCAGGTCATACTTGGAATCCATACCTCCAGGGTCTGCTGATATTTAAATCTGGTTACAAGTTTGGCAGCACTGAATGCTGACTGGTGAGAGAGGGAGAGCTTGAGGAATAGGGTTTTTTTTGTTGGTTGGTTGGTTGGTTGGTTGGTTTTTAACTATAACCATGCATAGAAAGTGAAAATGGCTATCACTACTGATCATGGAAGATGGGCAGATCTAGGGAGTGTCACAGAATCTCCCCATATGTTCTGATTACATTTTTCAATCACTGCTGTAACTATTTGAAGAGACCCTACAAAGCTGTGAATACTGTGAATTCCGTATGTGCTGAAATTCAGCAACTGGCAAGATCTAACTTGGAGTTGGTGTTTTTTGTTTGTTTGTTTGTTTTTAAAGATTTTATTTATTTATTTGAGAGAGAGAGAGAGAGAATGAGCAGAGGGAAGAGGCAGAGGAAGAGGGAGAAGCAGATTCCCCGCTGAGCGGGGAGCCCGATGTGGGACTCAATACCAGGACCCTGGGATCACAACCTGAGCCGAAGGCAGACACTGAATTGACTGAACCACCCAGGTGCCCCTGGGGTTGGTTTTTAGGAATCTTTTCCTTGAAGCTACAGGGATGAAAGATTCTTTCAGAATGACCACGGAGACTTTCTGGTTCCTTACCCAGGCTTTGAGTTAGGAGTTTAAAGCTCTGGGTTCATTATTTTTCTATGAGTTTACTAGCATAATTAGAAGAAATCAAGCAACCTCACTGTCTTTATAATTTTTATTTCCACTATAATGTTTTACCATAGCAGCTATGTGATCGCCCAAAGCTTTGCATTACGACTGGACTCTTCCAGGGGACTTCAGGGGACAACTTAAGAAAGTGTTTTGACATAGTACGCCATTTGTTACCCATGTTCAATTTGCCACTAGAAATGAAGTCATGAATGCCTTTAAGGCAAAACAGAATAGAGACTCAGTTCTAAATTTCTCTCCTTAAGGTTATGTTCCCCTGAAGTGCCTCCATTACTAAAACCTTTGTAAGTCTGGGTTTCATTGGAAAAACAGAACTACTACATGTATGTTTTAGATTGATTTCCATGGACTTAGAGTCTGAGACAAGGATTCTCTTGCAAGTGACTGAGAGTGTTCTCAGGAGAAACTGCTAAGAAAGAGAGAGAAGGATGATAGGAGCTGGGGGTAGGGGACAAACAAACGTGTTACTTTAGCTCAAGGCTAGCCTTAGTTTAATACCCTGAGGAGTTCTTGAGCGTGAATGGCACCATGGAATTGCCTCACCTTGAGGTAAGGGGCTCAAGTAGATAAAAGTCACCCCAGGAATTTTGGGGTGAGGTGGGGAGTGGGAGTCTCTCTCTTATTTATTTGAGAGAGAGAGAGAGAGAGAGCACAGGCAGGGGGAGCAGCAGAGGGAGAGGGAGAAGCATGACCTGAGCCGTAGGCAGACGCTTAACGACTGAGCCACCCAGGTGCCCTGTTTTTAGCACTTTAAAGACAACATTTAATTTTTTTAAATTTTATTTTTAAGTAATCTCTACACCCAACGTGGGCTTGAACTCAGAACTCCGAGATCAAGAGTTGTGCCGTACTCTACCGACTGAGCCAGCCAGGGGTCCCCCTTTAAAGATAGCATTTTATTATCTTCTGGTTTTCATTCTTTCGGCTGAGTAGTCTGATGTCATCTAAGTGGAGTTCCTTTGAAAGCAATGTGTTCTTTTTACTCTGGTTGTTTCTAAGATTTTTCTTAGTGTTTGGTTTTCATAAGGTTGAATGAAATGTGCATATAGGTAATTTCCTTTTCTATATTTTTCTTCTTTCATGGTCTCTTTGCTTCAACTCATACAATTTTTGTTGATCCATCTTCAGTACACTAATTCTCTTTTGATTCTTATCTGCTTTAAGGTAATGTATTTAATTTTTACTTCCAATATATTGCATTTTTAATTTTTTTCTTTTTAATTAATTACTTGGCATTCTCATTCGCTGGAGAAATTAACCATCTTATCAGTTTTTATGTTTAGATCATCTGTGGGTTTGTTTCCCTTAATTGGGCTCTTTTCTTTTTATTTTTTTAAAGGTGAGGCCTGCCTTTTATTACAAGAGTTTTTATTTATGTTTTTTAAGTAAGCTCTATGCCGAGTGTGGGGTTTGAACTCATGACCCCTAGATCAAAAGTCACGTGCTCTGCTCACTGAGCCAGCCAGGCCCCCTGTTACTAGAGTTTACAAACAAGAAGGATAGGTGGGGGTGCCTGGGTGGCTCCATCAGTTAAGCATCTGCCCTCAGCTCAGTTCATGATCCCAGCGCCCTGGGATCCAGCCTTGCACTGGGCTCCCTACTCAGTGGGGAGTCTGGTTCTCCCTCTTCCTCTGCTGCTCCCCCTGCTTGCACTCTCTCTTTCTCTCTCAAATAAATAAGTAAAAAAAAAAAAAAAAAAAAGGATGGGTGAACAGAAGGAAGGAAGGAGAGGAAAGAAAGAAAAGAAAAGTCTTTTTTTGTTGTTCCTGGTTTTAGGTACACCAGGTAATTTTCATTTGTGTGACAGATACCATATTTGATGAATTATGGGTTGTAATGATTTTACCTCCTCTAAGGAGAGTTTATTTTATCTTGTGGTAGTATTTAGGTTCAGGATATACCACCTTAATGTAATCAGGGCCTAGCCAGATTTGGGGCCAGATTATAGTTTTGGGGGACTCTGGTTCATCACTACATTCAGCACATAGCTCTCCAAGAATCTCAAATGAGAGCCTCAAGAGATTATTAGGCTCATCCAGGTCTTCAGAATAGGTTCTGAACTCAATTATTTGTCTCCTTTATATCATGAAACTATGAAAAATCTCTAATCTGATTTCTAGTGTCTTTCCTTTTAGCATCTTAGTCTCTTACTCTATGCATTTTAGGAATATGGCAACTTCCTTGTGCAAAAATCTACCACATATGGAATTCACTTTTTTACTCTTCCTTTCTTACGAGATTTTAGTGTCTTACATCCTAGCAGTCCTGGCAATCATGAACTCCAAAATCATCTTTCTACCTCTTTGAGAAGGTCAAAAATACCGCCGGCTCTTTGTATCTTCACAGTATTCAGTTAATCTTTGACTTCTGGCTTCTAGCCACCTGCATCTCCACCAATAACCAGCAAATGCCCTCATAGACAATATGGCTCTGAGAATGTAGAGAGAATGTATTTGTCAGTTCTCTTCCTAAATTCATGTTTCTGAGACTTGTCGTGTCTCACTTGAATTTTATGCCCATCATTGGCCAAATAAAGTCAGAACCCCTTATGGAAAGTTCCAAAAAGGGCACAGCAGGACTTTAACTACAGATTAATGTGGCCCCTTGAGTCCTATTGCCTCAATAGCTCTCAATGATGCTTTAACATTTCTTGTATGTTGTTTGGCTTCTTCACTTTATAGTTTATATGTTATATTTCCTGTCTTACTAAGAATGTGAGTCCTCTGTAGGATATTACACCTTGTCAAAAGTGTAAGTCCAGCTTGCACTGCTGTTGAGATTATCAGTATTGGGCCCTGAATTTCTTGGCTAATGACGGGCAAAGAAATCAAGTGAAACACAGCAAGTCCAAGAAATATAAATGTGATCAGGATATTAGAATGAATAAAGGCAGTTTAAACTGGACAGCTGTTTGAAAAGATGGCTCACTAATGGGGCACCTGGGTGGCACAATTGGTTAAGCCTTGGACTCTTGGTTTGGGCTCAGGTCGTAATTTCAGGGTCATGAGATCGAGCCCTGTGCTCTATGCGAAAGCTCCGTGCTCAGCAGGGAGTCTGTTTGAGATTCTCTCCCCCTCTCCCTCTGCCCCTCCCACTTGTGCTCTCTCTCTAAAATAAATAAATAAATCTTAAAAAAAAAAGACAGCTCACTAATTACTGCTACTCTAAACAGCCAACACATTTTTGTGAATTCTACGGTTTTGCGGTTGTGGTTTATCCCCTTAATCAATAATGAAAGTTAGCCTTAAATTATTAATATATGTACTTATAGTCAGTTTCTACTGCTGACATCCAAGGAACCTAACCAATTCACTCAAATATGTACACTTATATATATGTATCATATGTCTCCACAAGATTATGAGGCTATAAAGACAGAAAATATTTTTTATTTCTTTGTTTGTAATACCTTTCTGAAGCTTGCATATGTTAACTGTATCTGTTGAATTAAAGTGAATTTTATTTTTCATTTCAGATTCCCAAATTAATAAAATATTATATCATCCAAAGTAAAACAAAACTGCAATTCAAATAATTCTATAATGTAAACCATGAAAATAAAAGAAATCAAAAGCACTGACATATGTGTTTACTTATGAAGATGATTATGGTTCATTCTAAAACATTGCCCTTCTGATCCTCGTAGTCCAACCTAATCATAGTATGAAGAATACAGGAACTATATGAACAATATGTGTTCAAAATATATTTTTACCAAAGAGCATGACTAAAACAGGGAAAGGAGAATGACCACTTACTTGAAGATTAGCAGCAACTTGGAAATTAAAATCCGCTCCTAATGCGGTGTATATTTCATGCACACAGAACTAGAACAGACTGCTGAAATAAAAGTAGAGATTTCTATAAACATAATAGGCTGTATTAAGCCAGCCATTATGTTGGATACGATTTCCATTTAATGTCAGAAATTGGCTTTTGAAGATGGCACTCTAAAAATCAAAGCTTTCAATTTTTGCAGCTTCTAAATTGATTAAAATAGAAAAAGAAGTAAGTGTTAAAGAAACATTTTGAGAATATCGTCATTCAAATCTCATTTTTGAGGGGTGGGGGCAGGTAGTGCTTTGTTTTTATTACATAAAGAAAGGAAAAGGAATGATTGGGACCAGCAATAAAAAGATAACTATGTCAGGGAAGGAAAAGTATTCACACTGGAGCTCTCTAAGCCCTTCGCTATTAGAATATAAATGCTACATCTTGAAATAAACTAGAAAATGAAGGAATCTATCTTTCTCTTTAAAGTGCCAGATCAGAAGAGGCAAGCTTTTTTCTGAGAATCAGGAAAGCTGCCTTCTGAGGTTTCTGTGATCAAAAATGGGGAAAGCACTGATGTGGAAAGACTGATATTTGAATCTCACAAAACCGGTTTTCAGCACCAGTAGTGTTAATAGAAAGAATATCAGAGGCTCCAGGACCATCTAACCCATTCACACCATAAATTTTTGCATGGGCAGCTGGGGAAATCTAATTCTAAACTTACACGGGAACTCTGTTCGATTATATTTCTAGTACATGAATATGCTTCGCTCATGTAATTTTTTGGTTTTATTAAGTCAATAAAGGAGGATTGTTATTTGTAGTAAATTGGGGGTGGGAGAACTAACACTTTGTGCCCCTGGACTCCTGCAGCTTATTCAAGGGGAGTTCTTCTTCTGTGGGCATTACTATTATCTCTTAAAGAGAATATCTCAGTGGTATGAACTTGGTTTTATTTCAACTGAGTCACTGAAGAAAAGGCATAATGAATTACAGATCCTAGGTGAAAAATCAGTAAAGCCCTTTCCTCCAAACTCTGGTTGTTGCTTGACACATCTCTGGTAATTTTTCATAAATGAATTCATCTGAACTGTTGTTGCCCCAATTACATACAGGGTTTTACTGAGAAACTGCTTTAGTCTCTGCATCATATTGTTCATTTAAAAAAAGTCTTAGTGAGAGGGGAGCCTGGGTGGCTCAGATGGTTAAGCATCTGCCTTCAGCTCAGGTCATGATCCCAGGGTCCTGGGATCAAGCCCCACATCAGGCTCCTGGCTCAGTGGGGAGGCTGCTTCTCCCTCTCCCTCTGCCTCTCCCCTTGCTCATGCTCTCTTTCTCTCTCTCTCTCTCTGTATCTCTGTGTCTCAAATGAATAAATAAAATCTTTAAAAAAAATAAAAAAAAATAAAAAAGTCTTCGTGAGGGGAGCCTGGGTGTCTCAGTCAGTTAAGCATCCAACTCTTGTTTTCGTCTCAGGTCAGGATCTCGGGGTCCTGATATTGAGCCCCACATCAGGCTCCACACTGAGCACGGAGTCAGCTTCTCCCTCTCCCTCTGCTCCTTCCCCTGCTCTCTCTCTCTCATAAATAAATAAAATCTTTAAAAATAAAAAAATAAAGAACTCTTAGTGATTAGTGCTTAGCATAAATTTGAAGCTCAAAAATATTCATTAAGTAACCATTTTAGTCCTAGTCTGCCTGACTACCAATAAACTAGCATAAATTTAGACCAGGTACATAATTCTATAGATCAATTAGGAACATCATTTACTGGGTATGTGACATTTACAACGAAAAATTTATTTAACTTCTCTTAATTCCAGCTTTCTTGTTTATGAACTTTTATATGCTTGTCCTGCACATTATAACATCATATTTATAAAGGGCCTTCCACAGAGCCTAATATGTCATCTAGGCTATTATTATTTTTATTGCTATTAGAGACATTTGCAAATGGCCAATGAGCCTTCAGCTCCTAGATTTGTGAAACCGTTTTTCCTCTTCATTCAGTAACTCAATAAGTGATTATTTATGGGAAGCAAAATTTCAAAGTCCTACATAATCATGGGTCAATTACAAATAGCATTTTGTTTCATTCGCCATTTTTTTCCGGGACATACATACAACTTCACCACTCCATTAGGTAATTGTATAGAGTTTTCTGTAATTTCTATTAGAAATGTTATTCTTTCTCTTGTCATCCATCTATCATAAATTCTGAGGGCAGGGACCTGATTTTCAAACTTCTTTCTTATTCACCAGGGCTTCTATTCACTCCCCTTAAATGGAATACTCAAGTGTTCTGAAAAGGCACTGGATGTTACAGTGGTGGTTGTTTCACTACTTCCAGGCATTGACAGGACGGGATATTTCCAAGAGGGGCTGTTTGGGATCACAGTCACTAATTTTTATTTGTGCTATTTGGCTGAAGGCTCTCAATACAAAGAGCAGGCAACTGAGGCTCACTGAACACTAAGGGGCAAGGTGTTCATATTAGGGTGTGAGATTAGGACAAAGTTGTACTCAGTTTTGGATGATAATCTATTTGTTGAATGGAAAATACTACTGCTGGAAGCTGATCCTCTTTCCATGAGAAAAGCCCTGCACACATTCAGCCCATAATGGTTGGATTAATCCATTAGTCAGAATAAGGAGGTAGTTGCTCTAAACCACGTTTTACTGATGCCTTCACACGACTTACTGGTCACAAAGTGAGGGAAGCAACACTGACGCACGGAAAGGAAGCGAGGATGGGATAAAAAGATGGTACTGCCTTCAAATAAACACTGGCTTTCTTCAACCTTTACTGGTATGATTACTTATTTAGATGAAGTTACATTTATATACAATTCATGTTAAAAGTGGGAGCACCATGAAGTCTTTCCTCTCTCACTCCCCACTTTTAACCATCTGCCATACTTCATGATCTCTACCTACTTCAAAGCACTCGTCTCTGTCGACACTGGCAATGAACCATGTCTAGCCTCCAATCTGGCCTTTGTTTCTGATTTTGCTTCATTCCAACCCATAGAAAGCGTCATCTTTCTAAGCTAAAAATCCCCCCCGCCTTTTTTTGTTGTTGTTGAACTTTCACCTACCTGTTAGACTCCTTCAACTATTCCCTGTATCTTTTGGGAAGACACTCAAATATCTTATGATAGCCTCTCACAATCTCCCAACATGGCCATATAGTGATTTTTTTCTCCCTTTTAGAGAACAAATGAAATCAACAGATTGTAACTTTTCAAAAGCCAGATAAGCCACAGTCTGCATATCAGTTCTGAAGAGAAGGAATTTTCAGCGTCTGAAAGCCTGAATGTCTTCTACCAAAAGTTTCTTAGCTAATAACATATCTGTGTCTGAAAGTTTCTTTGCCAATGTCTCTCCTCATTCGGAAATTATGCTTGCTTTTTTGAAAATGAGATAAGTGTATTACATATGTGTGTGTATTTCATTCATTTTTCATATTTCACTCACAGCTAGGCCTTGATGTTCTCTTGTTGAACATAAACCATTTCGCAGAACAACTCAGACAAGGCTGCCATAGGAGCATGATGAAAATGAGGCCAGAAGCAAGACCACTTCATATTTCTGTCTATTCACAGACATAAACAAGGTCACCGTGCACACCACAAAACAGCCCCCACCTCCTGGCAAATATGAGTGCCTGCTGCTTTTTAAAATTCATTATGGCTTGATCCTTGCTTTAGTCTGTCCTTGTTCTAGATAAGATTAACATATCCAGTCATAGAATTTTTCCATTTCCTGATATTACACAATGCAGAGAAAAATCCCTACTTCATTGAGTCCTCCCCTAAATCACCTAACCAAAGCCCATATTCTTTAAATTCTTTCTCACACCTTCTTACTGAGATGCCCCATAGTTTCTCACATTGCATGGTCTCCCTAGTTGTTGCAACAGGAATGAAATGTAATTTATTCACAACTATAGATGTGTTCCTAGTGATCTCTGATGAGTGGTCTTTGACTTATATATATATAGAGAGAGAGAGACTATATCTTCACACATATATACATACATTACATACAAACACACTCACTGAATGGTTGAAAACACCCACTGGTTAAATCCAGAGTCTTAAGCTCTGTAAAGCAACAGGTCCCTAACCCTGATGATACTGATATAAGACTCTCTGAAATGGAGAAATTTACAAATGTGAGCTGAATAGAACTCTCCTCCCAAAGTATTCCAGAACACCCCCTTATCCCGTCCCAGACACAAGATAAGAGAAAAAAAAAAGAAAGGAACCTGGAAACATGGATACAAGGGAAGGGAACACAACAACAAAATTAAACAGAGCACCACAGTTTGACCCAATTATTAATTCAAAATTTATTAAAATTAGTTACCAACAAAAAGTAAAAGGGCTCTGTTTGACTCTCATACATGACCAATACAGGTTCTGAGTTAATCTAATAATCTTCTGAAATGCACCAATGGCAAAACTTCATGCTATTAATCAATACTTGGGCTCAAATTACAATTACATGTGGGCATCCCACTAATTTAAACAAGGTGCACCTTATAATCATAAGAAAATTCCTGGACATAAACTAGTAGCCAGAAAAGTACGTCTCATCATAACTATTGAAACTACATCTTAATGTGTTCAAACAGGGCCTTCAAGGATTGAAACACATTGAAGACGACCAATTAATGAAGGAGTGATTTTTCCCACTCCATTTCTATGTAACAGCCTGACTTACTTGTTCTTATACACGGAAAGTACGAATGGCGCCTCAGTGTGGATTACCAGAAGCTTAATGTTGTGGTTTCATGCGTGAAAGTTCCCATAGCCAATATTATTTAAATTACTGACTCCATCTAATTAGCAACTATTTTGGTAAGTATTTTACTATTATATAGATTTGACTAATAGGCTCTGTTCTATGGCTTTTTCAACAGTTTCTCAGCTGCACTCTGCCTTCACAAAGAGACATAGTATACCTTTCCCCAGCTACACACGAGGTACCCAAATAGCCTTGGCAGACACACAGTCTTGCAGGCAAGATCTTAACTGCATCTACCTTTCTTCAGAAGCATAGGTATTTCATTACATTGATGACATTCTCCTCTGAGGAGATCCATTTGACACACTCATTCAAGACATACAAATATTCACAAAGGAGCTCCTGGAAAGGGAATGGGGCATTACTCTGCACATAGTACAAGGTTTTGCCACTTTGATTAGCTTCCTGAGGATTAACTGATAAACATAGGACTGCTCTAACCCTTCCACGGTCAAGAAACTGCTATTAACCTCTCAGCACCCAAAATGTAAAAACACGCTCCCAGTTTTTAGGCTTTTTGGGATCTGTAGGCAAAAAATATTCACTGTTTATAGATTTTACTTAAACTTATTTACACTGTCACTTGCAAATTGACCCACCTTGAATGGAAGCCCATCTAGAATCTGCCCAAAATTGTAATACAAGTGTGGCCTGCGAGGTACCTGCGTTATAGAAACTTTAGCAAACTGCTTTCATACCTCTTAGAGTCTCTGGATCCCTCATGATGCCCATTAGTTGTCCATGGGCTTCTGTTGCAAGAAATTACTCTGCACTATGTACCAACAGAGTGGCAATTGTTGGTTATCATATACTGGGCTCTCTGGAAAATAGAGGCTCTCACCTTATGAGAGCTTATGACCCTCTGCATCCAGCTGCCCTTTATACCTTAGATCATAGAAGCTCAAAATAGCCATAGAAACATCTTGCTGTAGATAAAGCCAAATCTGAGCCCTCCGACATATTGCTATCTGTGTGAGGCGGCAGCCTTCTTTATCTTCAGTCTTCTGACAACTGTCATGGTGCTAGAGGAGGTCACTCCTCTCTTGGATCCCTTGGCTAGCTGGGCAGCTCCGCGGGATCAACTGAGTGAACAGCACTGGAAATTCATCATACCACTGCATGCGATGGAACCCAAAGAACTACTGCTTTTCATCACTTAACCAGGATGCCCCTACTCAAGGTTGAGACCCAAGGATTAGCCCAACTGGCCTAATTTCAGACAGTCATCTTAGTACTGGTTGCCCTGGCCAACAGTCAGCCCCATCTGTACATTTTTTTTATAGATTTTTGGGACATTGCCAGTGGTTTGGCTGTCTGATACAGCCAATGGCAGCAACAGTTCCTTGTCCAAGTTGCCTCTTTTAGGGAAAGAACTTGGGGAATCCCTTGTCTCGTAGATACCTATAATTAAGTAAAAGTTATATGTACCTTTACATATACTAACCACAGTATAAGGCCTCACCAAAGGATTCCTTATCCCCTTCAGAGTTTCAGACATTATCGGATGCATTTAACTTCTCGGAATATACAAAGCTGGGCTCTTGAACATTCAAGACATTTAAGGAACCTTCATCTCCCTGATGGTCTCAGGCTGCAGGCCTCAGAGAGAACCAGCATGGCTTACTTAAGCAAGTTCAAATTCAGTTAAATGAAAAATGGCACATTTCAGTCATCAGTTAAGTATCAGGGGTGAATTGTAACAGACTGCCTTTTTTGATGTTTGCTGACAGTCTTTAAGCTTCACTCCTCATCTCTCCCTTCTGCTCCATACCTGGGCAAGCTGACAGGAAAGACCAGCTGCCCCCTTCTTTGCTCTTGGCAGGAAGTTCAAACCATGGAAACCCCTCCCCCTTGTGCAGGAGCCATCATACAGGCCCTATACCCTACCACCATAAAAATCCCAAGCTAGTATGCTTTTCTTTTTCTCTCAAGGTATTTTTGGTACAGCAAGAAAGCCTCCTCTGCTCCTTGTCCAGCCTCACCAAAACCTCGGATGTAAGCAACAAATACTTTCATATTCTCTTGGTATGTAGCTGGCTTTATCAGTCATGACAGCTGAACCAAATTTTGAATAGGAGTCCATCCTGTGTCTTCAGAGTGTCCACAACATGGTCTCCAATCCATCTTGAGTGAATTTTTGTGAAAGGTGCAAGATTTGTGTGTACACTCATTTTTTATGCATATGAATGTTCCAGTACCATTCCTGAAAAAGTGGTCTTTTTCCATTGAATTGCCTTTGCCCCTTTTTCAGAGATCAGGTGACCACGTATGTGTGAGAATCGTTCTATGCTCTCTATTCTTTTCCACTGGTCTATGTTTCTTTTATTTTGCTGTACTACATTGTCTTCATTACTGTAGCTTTAAAGTGAATCTTAAAGTCAAGTAGTACCAATCCTCCAACTTGGTTCTTCAATATTTTATTGGCTATTCTGGATCTTTTGCCTTTCCATATAGAATATAGAACTGCAGAATAAGTGTCAATATCTACCGAATAGCTTCCTGCAATTCTGAATGGCATTTCATTGGCATCTTAGCAACACTAAATCTTCCAATCCATGAACAGAGAATATTCTTCCATTTATCATTTTCACTATAGTTTTGTAGTTTTCCACATACAGATCCTGTATATAAGCATTTGTATCTAAGTATTTGATTTTATTTGTGCTAATGTAAATGACATTTATTATAAATTATTCCATTTATTGAAACAAAAACAAAAACAAAAAAATAATTCCCTCGTTCTTCCTACCACCCATCTCCTGCCTCTGGCAACCACTAATCTGTTTCTGTATCTATGAGGTTTGGTTTATCTTACTTTTAAATTAGATTCCACATATAATATGAAAGATCATGCAGTATTTGTTTTCTCTGTCTGACTTATTTCACTAAACATGATGCTCTCAATCATGCAAATGGCAATATTTCATTCTTATGGTTGAATCATATTCCATTGTTTATATATATATATTATATTATATATATTATATATATATATATATGATTTCTTTACCCATTCATCCACCATTGGACACTTATTTCCATATCTTGGCTATTGTAAATAATGCTGAGATAAACATGGAGTTACATATATCTTTTCAGGTTAGTGTTTGTTTTCTTTGAATAAGTACCCAAAAGTGAAATTGCTGGATCATATGGTAGTTCTACTTTTTCAATTTTTGAAGAAACTCCATACTGTTTTAATAGTGGGTGCACCAATTTACATACCCATCTACAGTGCACAAGTGCTTTCTTTTCTCGACATTCCCACCAACACTTGTTGTTTATTGTCTTTTTGATAATAGTCATTCTAGCAGGTGTGAAGTGATACTTCATTGTGGTTTTGTGATTCCCTGATGATTAATGATGTTGAGCTTCTTTTCATGTACCTATTGGCCACCTCTGCATCTTCTTTGGAGAAATGTATATTCAGGTCCTCTGACCATTTCCTAACAGATTCCATGTTGATTTTTGTGTAAAGCTGTATGAATTCTTTATCTATTTTGGGTATCAGTCCCTTATCAGATATATTATTTGTAAATACCCTCTCCCATTCTCTAGATTGCCTTTTCATTTTCTTGATGGTTTCCTTTGCTTTGCAAAACCTTTTTAGTTTGATGTAGTCCCACTTGTTCATTTTGCTTTTGTTGCTTTTGGCGACAGATTAAAAAAAAACAATCATTATCAAGATCTATGTCAAGGACCTTACCAACTATTTATTTTTTTCCTAGGAGTTTAATGGTTTCAAATCTTACATTCAAGTCTTAAATTCATTTTGAGTTAAATTTTGTGTATCTGTTCCAGTGATCTATGTGTCTGTTTTTATTATAATACCACACTGTTTTAATTACTATTATTCTATAATAGAGTTTGAAATCTGGTAGTGTGATGCCTCCAACTTTGGTTATTTGGGATCTTTTGTGATTCTGTACCAATTTTAGGCTCTTTTGTTCTATTTCTGTGAAACATGCTGTTGGAATTTTGATACGGATTGCACTGAATCTGTATATTGCTTTGGGTGGTATGGACATTTTAACAATATTAATTTTTCCAATTCATGAACATGAAATATTTTTCCATATATTTGCTTCTTCCTCCGTTTCTTTGATTAACACCATGTAGTTTTCAATATACAGGTCTTTCAACTCTTTGATTAAATTTTATTATTTTTTGATGCAATTGTAAATGGGATTGTTTTCTTAATTTTGATTTCTGATAGTTTATTATTATTGTACAGAAACAACAGATTTTAGTGTATTTATTTTGTAAAAGGTGAAAGATTTATGCGATCTGAAGAGAAACCAGAGTTAAGTATATTTATTTTGTATCCTCAAAATTTACTGAATTTTTTTATTAGTTCTAGCAGTTTTTTGATATAGTCTTTAAGGTTTCTTATATAATATCATGTCATCTGCACATAGTGACAGTTTTACTTCTTCCTTTCCAATCTGGATGCTTTTTATTTCTTTGTGTTGCCTAATTTCTCTGGCTAGGACTTTTTTTTTTATGTTAGTCACCATACATTACGTCATTAGTTTTTGATGTAGTGTTCCATGATTCACTGTTTGCATATAACACACAGTGCTCCATGCAATACGTTCTCTCCTTAATACTCATCACCGGGCTAACCCATCCCCCCACCCCCCTCTCCTCTAAAACCCTCAGTTTGTTTCTCAGAGTCCACAATCTCTCATGGTTCGTCTCCCCCTCCCATTCCCCCCCCTTCGTTTTTCCCTTCCTATTATCTTCTTCTTTTTTTTTTTAACATATAACGTATTACTTGTTTCAGAGGTACAGGTCTGTGATTCATCAGTCTTATACAATTCACAGCACTCACTATAGCACATACCTTCCCCAATGTTCTGGCTAGGACTTCTAATACCATGTTGAATAGAAGTGGTGAGAGTGGGCATTTTGTCTTGATCCTGACCTTAGAAGAAAAGCTTTCAACTTTTTACCACTGAATATGATGTTAGCTGTGGGCTTGTCGTATATGACCTTTATTATGTTTAAGGTACATATATACCTCATTTATCTTTATGTTCAAAGATAAATATATAAGAATATTAACTATAGGATTTATTATAAATATGAAACAATTTAAATATGTCAGTATAGGGAAATGAATGCATATATCATTTCAGATATACTAAGTGATGAAATATTATGTCTTTCAAAATCTGATTTCAAAGAATAATTAAATGCATAAATTTGTCTTCAAAACAAAGATTGCAGGTAAAAATCTATGCAGAAAATAAGATCAACCTTTAGAAAATAGGACTGAGAGGAAAGGCCAATTGTGTTTTCCTAAATGGTGTGATTATAGGAGACTTGATGAGAAATAGGTGCCCAGGTTGTGTTGGCTATTATTATTTTTATTAATATTTAGCTTTCTTTTAATTAATTTTTGTGAATTTCTAAATGCTATACATTAAGGGGCGCCTGGATGGCTCAGCTGGTTGAGCATCCTACTCTTGATTTCAGTTCAGGTCATGGTCTCAGGGTTGTGAGATCAAGCATTGTGTTAAGCTCTGTGCTCAGCAGGGAGTTTGCTTGAATTTCTCTCTCCTTCTCTTCCCCCACTCTCTCTCTCTCTCTCAAAAAAATAAATAAATCTTAAATAAATAAATAAATGTTATAAATTAAGCATGCTTTACTTTTATAATGAGAAGATATTTAATAATATAAATGTAATATTCAATAATGTTCCTCTAAATTTACCTCTTTAGAAAATAACCCCCCACCCAAAAAAAAACCCGAACAATTGTTGAGTTCTTAAGGTTTTAAATACTTGGGCGTCTGGGTGGCTCAGTTGGTTGGGTGACTGCCTTCAGCTTGGGTCATGATCCTGGAGTCCTGGGATTGAGTCCAGCATCGGGCTCCCTGCTCGGCGGGGAGTCTGCTTCTCCCTCTGACCCTACCCTGTCTTGTGCTTGCTCTCTATCTCTCTCTCAAATAAATTAAAAAAAAAATAAAATCTTTGAAAAAAAGATTTTAAATGCTCATGATTAGAAATGAAGAGTTATGAACTATATATGTCCCACATGGAGGAAAACCTTAGCCATAGAGAAAAAAATGGCAAGGATTAAGAATTTTTGCATTTCATATAAAATCTAACTGGCCTGTTCAGCATTGACAAAGAGGAATCCTTAATAATAAAATAAACCAATCTTTACTGTATAAACACTGGAACGTGATTCATACAATTACCTTTATAAAAACTAGTTTGATGGTAAAGATACAATAAAGAATCTGCAAATTGGAGCATCTGCCCTTCTGACTTTTGATGTGGGGCTTTTATTTGAAATTACTACTTATCTTTTCTGTCCATGGTGTTTTAATATATTTTGGCAATGTCAAAATTCAGTCCTTGTACCTCAATTTCAGGTGCTTAAGAGGGAAATGCCTCTATCTTTGAGATGCTAATAAGAGCCCTACAACAAGAATTTTAAGTATATCACATAGTCTGTAGTTTAAGACAGAATATTCCAAATACAACTTCCCAATGAAAAAATAATCACCATTTTAATATGATATGGCAACAAATACACATAAGCTTCATTTTATTTATGAAATATTATTTGTATGTTGGAAATGAAATGGGACTTTGAATGTTAAAAGAAACTCACTCTAAAATCCTAAGGATTTGATGGAAACTTTCTTTAACTATCATGATATGAGAAAAATAGTTTGGAATTGAAAAATTTCTTTCATCTATTTAGAGTCCTGCAAGACACTCATTTTTTTATGTTTCTCTTTTGATAATGTGATTATGAAGTTTGACCTTCCACTTAGAGATGAGAAAATCAAATCATGAGTTTATATTCCTTTATATTTCTATTAGAATATTGCCTGAAGAGGGAGATGATGTAAGTGATTTCAAAATTATGGAATTTGATCTTTTTTTATTGCAATGCTTAAATGTTGAGGCAGCACCTATTTACACAATATTCAAAGTGCTACTTTGGGGACAAATAAGTCAGTATGTTTCATGTCCATATTCATTAGTCAGGATTGGCCGAGTTATCCTGCAATAATAAAGAATTCCAAATTTTCAAGACCTTAAGACAATTGTAGTTAATGTCATATGCAGGCAAGATTTGCTGTGAGCTGAGACCACATGCCAGGACAGCTGACTTCTATATGTAAGCTCAGCGTTACTCCTCCACGCTACCATAGGCATTCACAGTAGTCATGACAGTAAAAGAGTAGAGGTGGAGATTTCTGTCCCAGTAATGAAATACCTCTGTCCCCAAGGGACACACATCATTTCCACTAACAGTCCCATGGCTATGCCTAATTTCCAAGTCAGGATATGGAAAGGAACATGGAAGTATAAACCTATGGTACACTAGAAAGAAGTAAATCCAAGGTGACCCGTTGTAATATCTGATATTTGCCAAAACCAGAAGTATTCATCATTAGTAAATAAAAATAGCTTTCCTTGATTCATTGTTTGCACCATATAGAGGTGAGACCTCTAGGTTTCATACGTGTGCTTTTATGTGTTAACATATTTCACTGACATGGAGACAAACAGAAATAATTTACAAGCATTTTGTATGGTGATTATTTTTTTTTCATCATATTGGGAAGTTGTATTTGGAATATTCTGTCTTAAACTACAGACTATGTGATATACTTAAAATGCTGTGGTATATGATTCCCCTAACTGTAAATATTACCTAGACTTTCTCCCCCATGAAAAAACATACACAGAAAGACTCTGAAAAACTGATTATTTCCTTCAGTTGACTAGTACAAGTGAAAGCATTGATTTTGGAGAGAAACAATCCTGAGTTTTAATTCTAGCTTTTTGGAGTGACAGGTAGCTTTCTTATAGACTATATTGAAAAAGTCCCCATTTTATTGGTGGAGAAACTAAAGCACCAAATAATAGGTATAATCTTATTTGAGACATACAGTGGCTGAAATTAGAGCCCATATCTTGTTCATATTTAATTGAGGCTCTTGTTCATATTTTTAATTGAGGCTCTTCATTGTTTTTTAAAGTTTAATTCAAATTAAGAGCTCATCCTATGATACAAAATAATCCATGTAATAACATTAATAACATTTAGTATAAAACACACCATAAGAGCAGGAAATGTGGATGATTCAAATTTTTTAGAAAATATTTTATGTAATAAAAGTAGGTACCAAAAAATGTATTATGATAAAGCATATCTCTCACGAAATGCCAAGTTATAATTTTATACTGGTAGTAATTTCTATCATAAAAGTATTAAGACCACTTTTATCATAGCAGACAAATCACATGTCGAATTGTGAGGTAGACTGGGTACAATTAAATATGAGTTTCTATCACCCAATGAATCATTAAAGTCTTTACCTCAAAGAAAAAACATCCACCTCTATGATTTCAAACAACACAATTTTTCCACTGCCAATTTTTTTTACAAGTTATTAAATATTTTGTTTTGTAAAGTGATGAAACAGGGTCAAAAGGTGCTCTCCCACCCAAAGAGTTACAGATTAGAAAAAAACATATTTCACATTGTGTTAATGGTCTTAGACCTGGAATTTTTCTACCCTGAGTCTACCCTGAACTATATTTACAAATTACATGTATTTACCTGTCTTTCATAATGGTGATGAGGTTGTTTTATCCGCTAAGATTTTAATTTGGGGTCATGGCATCCTTTCTAGACTCACAAATTTGTTTTCATGTCACATTCTCTGAGGCTTAAATTATTTTTGTTGAATGAACTACCAATAGATAGTAAAAGATTGCCTCAGTAAATGGTCTAATAGTTTATATACAGTACAGATGAAACATTTAAAATTTTCTTTCCATATTGAAATCATCAAAAAAAGTTAATAAAAATATTTTATAAATACTCTCTAAGGATCATCCACCTTTGGAAACAGTTAAATTGGAATAAAGAGGGATGAAGGAAAGGAAGCTCATATTTATTGAGCTGTTAATTTTTATTCATACTAGCTTGGTGTTTTATAAACCTTTCCTAGCATACTTCTTACAAACAAATATGTACACAGTTGTATCCATAGATAGAATTAAAATTCAGGATTGTTTCCCTTCGAAGTCCGTGTTCATTCCAGTGCATTCAGCAGTGGAAAGGAATAGTACACTAGTAATACCACAATTAATACAACCACGCTGCCGCCATTTTGACTACAGCAACCATGTAAAGATCAGCGTTAAAACTATTGAGCTCTTACTATATTTCAGGCAATAATCTTTAATGTGCATTATGTTAATTCTCATGAGTCTATGAACTAAGTATCACCGTCACTTTGCCCATTTACAGATTAGAAAATTGTGATTTAGAGAGTTTTGAGTTACTTGCCCAAAGTGACACAGCAAGTAACTAAGTTAATGGTGGATCAGGAATCAAAACGTAAGTCCATTTGACATGAAAATTAAAATCTGAAACCAATGCTCAGCAAAACTCAGAATTGAAACTGACAAGGAGTCTTTGTTTCCTCATTTGTACAGTTACATGTGACTCACAAAATATTTGTCCAATTGAAGGGAGGGGGCTACTGTGGAGGCTTCTATGAATAGCAAGACGGTACAACCCTAAATTTTCACTATCTGTGTGATAAGCAGAAATTCCTGATCATTGTAAATGACTATTTAAGGGGAAAAGGACCGTCAGACTCATTTGCAGGCTGTTTCAGGATCTTTTATGGCTTATTAGCTTTTCTCATCCCTTTCATTTCTGTTTGACTTCTCTGTGACCATTTGTTCACAATTAATCAAGTTGTCCAGTGGCAAGGTCCGGGAGTGTGCCTGAGTTGACACAAATCTACCAGCTCTACTGTTAAAAACAGCCCAGTGCTCCTGTCCTGCTGACAAGTGGGTTAGGAGAATCTCTCCTATACAAAAAGGTTGGCATTTTTGCATTTCAGTATTGTACACAGGTCTCTCTTCACTAGAGCGTGACACATCAGCAGAGACACAAAACTCATTACCCATTCTTAACCAGAACAAGGGTGGCTCAATTCCTCTTCTGCACTCTTCCTAGCTGGTTGCTTGCTATGGTAATAACAACAACCATTTATTGCACACTTTAGCAAATATTGGGTGTGTCCCACCCATGTCCCTCAGGCTCCACCAAGTCTATATACCTGGCTGATGTCAACGGCATCTCCTGCCTGAGGAATTTTTTTCCCATTACTACAGGTCCTTCTGCCCACAGATACTGTGGGCCAGAGGTGTCAGGGAACTCATACCCTAGAAGTAGCCCTCAATCAACCAATACTGGGAATTGCTATGTAAAATCCCAGCTCACACACCTCTGAGCTGGTATAATCTAAGGGGTGTGTTTTATACTATTTCCTAAAGATGCCCTGTAGGATTAAACTCCCATTGCCTGCTGTGGAAGTTGGCTTAACAACATACCCTTTACTGGCTGCCTTCCTCTTCCTGTATTTCTGCTCCACTCCCACACTGGTAATCCTCATGCCTTTCGAATAAAGAAATTGTACTTGAATCTCTGTTTCAATGTCAGCACTGGGGGAGTCCCACTTAAAACCAAATACCTACAGTGTGCCAGCACTGTAATAGTAATTGAGCATGCAATAATGATGAAGACACTCCTCTACTTGGGAGACTTTACAGTTAGGACAAAAGGGCCAGATCTGAAAACATGGAGGAAATCTCATTTGATGAATAAGAGTGAATTTTGTGAATTCAGTGGAAAAGGGATTTCAGGCAGAGGGGTAGCGTGAATAAATGCATGGCTGTTCATCAGAGCAGGTTGATTGATTGATTGATTATTTTAAAATATTTTTTAAATATTTATTTTAGAGAGAAAGAGAGAGAGAGCATGCACATGTATGGGTTGGGGGAGGGACAGATGGATAGAATCTTTAAGCAGACTTCCCACTGAGCGTGGAGCCCAACACTAGGCTCCATTCCAGGATGCTGAGATCATGACCTGAGCTGAAACCAAGAGCTGGAGGCTTAACCAACTGAACCATTGAGGCACCCTGGAGCAGGTTGTTTTAAATGTTCCCTCCCTCCCAGCATTCAACCCCAATTCATTCCTCACACTGCTGAGGAGTTAATTTTCTTAAGGAATGATTGGTCAAGGGAGGACAAATTGTAACAAAAGAGGTTTGAAGGATAACAATGAGACCTGACAACTTATTAAAGTATTTCCTTGACATTCACCAGAAATTTGTCTCAAGATCTTCCTTGATACCCAAATGCACACATTTTACTACAGCAAATGTTCTCAGCTACTAAATGGAAACCATAATACTTATCTTCCAGAGTTGCTACAAAAACTAAATTAGACTATTAAAGCTTCGTTGAGATGAGAATGATAAGAGATTGGTGTCCTTACCAGAGCCTACTTATCTGTGATAAAGATCAGTGCCTTATAAAACCACAATTTACTAGAGGTCATGGATCATTGGGGTTTCCCCTAAAAACTATAAACAGAGAATTGTACGTCCTACCATTTTAAGGTCTGCTTGCTCTTACTATGGGCAATACTAAGCATGATAATTCATCTCTCACTCTCACTTTTTCAAAATATGACGTAGAAGAGATATCAGTGAAGTCTTGGCTAACACTACAGATTTTTGGATCTTTACTAAACTTTGGCAATCCTCCAGTGGGCCTTCAGTGCCAAATAAACTAGGTTTAAATGGCTTAGCCTGGCATTCAAGGCCATCCATCATATTCTCCCAATCTAATGATGTACCTTCACAGCCATCATTTTCTATAAAGACAACCAAGGTTCCAACCAATATAAGAAAACTGCTATTCTCTAAGGACAGTCTGTGTTTTTCCCTCAAGCTTTTGCTCTCATCATTACCTTCCTTTAGAATGACTCCACTCCCTCCCATCCTTCTCTCTTTCCTCAAAGCTTGGATCATTCATCCCCATCTCTGCAATGGCCTTTATACTAGTCCCTCAAGTCAGGGGATGCTCCCTCCACTTTTTTTCTAATGTCCCTTTCCACTTTTTCTTCTGGTACACATATTTAGGTTCATGTTGAGTCTCTCCTACTAGAATGTAAATTTCTGAGGGAAGATAAGATTTTTACATGTCGTTGTATTCCCCAGAGCATCATGGCATAGCACCATGCACACAGTAAGTGCTCTTTACATGTTAGTGAGGAAAAATTCAATACTACATTCATCCCTTGCCATGGAATCTCAATGAAGTTCTGGAGACCTTCTAGTTCAGTCTTTATGAGGTCCTCCTGGAAGTATAATTAAGTCTTCTAGCAAGGGAAGGAAACAAATCTCAGGTTCCTCAGCAGATAATAATAGTACATACATTTTATGCTTTATTACCTTCAATAAAATTATTTTATAAAGAAGCAGCACAGAGATTAGTACAGGCAAATTGCTCAACACATATAAGTAGGTCTAATTATAATTATATTCATTTTTGATTTTCACTTGAGTGTTGAGCAATATTTGGTATTTACATTAAAGTTATTTTTTTTAAATGCCGTCTGGAATTCCTTTTTAAAAAGTGCATTCCAGAAAGTGATTACCAGGGTCTTCTTGGCAGAACATTAGAAATAAAGGATGAGTTTAGGGTTTTCAGAGTATTTAAAGATCTACATTAAAAAGAAATATAAAACAAGAACAACAAAAACAACTTTGCCAGACAATAAAAAAACTGAGGGAATTTGTTCCCAGTAGACCTGTCTTGAAAAAATGTTAAAAGAAATTCTTCAGGGAAGAGAAAGACAATAATTTAGGTTAGAAAGTCAGATCTATATTAAGAAAGAGCATTGGAGAATGAATAAGCAAAGGTAAACTAACAACTATTTTGATTATTCTTAATCTAACAGATGACAAAATAATAGTAGCAACAAGCTATTTGATTTTGTATGCTTGCATACACCCCCCCACATATATATACAACTATACATGGTTATATACAGTTATATATAAGTGAAATAAGTAACAGCAATGATACAAGGGATGTGAGGGAGGAATTAGAAATATTTTGTAAGGACCTGCACTACCTGTGAAGTGGTAGAGTGTTATTTGAAAGTGGACTGGAGTTATCTGTAATCATATATTGCAAATTCCAGGGCAACTGTAAGAAAAGTAAGGGGAAAAAAAGTATAATAGATATGCTAGAAGGGGAAGAAAATGCAATCATATAAAATGCTCAATTAAAACCAGAAAGAGGAGAAAAATGTGTGAAAGACAAAAAAAGAACAAAGAAAAAGGATAAAAAAGAAAATAAATAGTAGCAAATTTGGTAGATATTAATACTACTATATCTGCAAAGGGACTAGATGATTCACTATTCTAGTTGGACACTTTAACTCCCTTTTATCAGAAATGGACAGATCCAGCAGGAAGAAAATTAGTAAAGACATAGTTGAACTCAATGATACCATCAATATACAGAATATGGTTCACATTTATTAATGACTTTATCCAAAAATGCAGAATATAGATTCTTCTCAAGCTGACATGAAACATTAAGATAAGATTTATAGCATTGAATGCAAATTTTAGAAAAGAAGGAAAATATTTTTGGTTGTGGTGTAAGATTATTTTTATGTGTTATTGGATTCAGGTTGCTAATTTTTTGAGGATTACTTGCATGAAAGATATTGTTTGGTAGTTTTCTTGTAATTTCTATGCCTGGCTTTGTTATTAGGGTACTTCTGGCCTCACAGAATGAATTAGGTAGTATTTTCTCTGCTTTTTTCTGAAAGATAGTGTAGAAAATTGGAATAATTCCTCCATAAATGTTTGCTAGAATTAGTACTTTCTGTTTTGAAAGGTTATTAATTTCTTTATTCAATTTCTTTCATAAGTGTGGGCCTATTTAGAAGGTCTGTTTTTTCTGGTATAAATTTTGGCAAACTGTGCCTTTCAAAGACAGTCCATTTCTCCTAGGCATTCAAATTTGTAGGCTAATAGTCATACTTGTTCTTTTCATTTTAATGTCCCTGAGATCTGTAGTGCTGTACCCTTTTGTCATTTCTCATATTGATAATATGTGTCTTCTATTTTTTGCTATTTATTCTGGCCAAGGGCTTTAATTGTATTAATCTTTTCAAAGATTGAGGTTTTAGTTTTATCAGTTTTCTCTATTGTTTTTCTGTTTTCAATTTCATTGACTTCTCTAATTTTTATTTTTTATCTGCTTATTTTGATTTAAATTGTTCTTCTTTTTGTAGTTTCCTAAAGCAGAAGTTTAGATTATTGATTTTATATCTTCCTTCTTTTCTAAAATTCGCATTCAATGCTATAAATTCCCCTCTATAAGCACTGCTTTTTGCTTGCATCTCACACATTTTGATAAATTTTATTTTCCTTTAGCTCAAAATATTTTTAAAGTTTCTCTTGTTACTTATTCCGTGACCATACTTTATTTAGAAATTATCAAGTATTTGGGGATTTCTCCAGCTTTCTTTTTATTATTGATTTCTAGTTTAATTTCACTGTGGTCTAAGAGCAGACATTGTATAATTTCTATTACTATAAATGCATTAAGGTGTGTTTCATGGTCTATCTTAATGTTTCATGTCAGCTTGAGAAGGATCTATATTCTCCATTTTTGGATAAAGTAGTTTATAAATGTTTATCGCAGGTGTACAAGGCTGGTTAAATGAACTTTAAAACTGATTAATGTAACCCATCACATCAACAGTTTTAAAAAGGAAAATCATGTGATCATGTCAGTAGATGCAGAAAAAGCATCTGACAAAACCTAACACCAATCCAGGGTAAGAAAAAAAAATTTCTTAGCAAACTAGAACTAGAGGAAAACACTTGATAAAAAATATCTATAAAACAAAAAACAACAAAAAAGAAACCTACTTAACACCATATCCTAATGGTGAGAAACTCAAAGCTTATCCACAAAGATTAAAAACAAGGTATGAATGTTCCCTATAGAACCATCCTACACGGTTGGTGGGAATGCAAACTGGTGCAGCCACTCTGGAAAACAGTGTGGTGGTTCTTCAAAAGTTGCAAATAGAGCTACCATATGACCCAGCAATTGCACTACTGGGTATTTACCCCAAAGATACAAATGTAGGGATCCAAAGGGGTCTGTGCACCCCGATGTTTCTAGCAGCAATGTCCACAATAGCCAAACTGTGGAAAGAGCCAAGATGTCCATCGACAGATGAATGGATAGAGAAGGTGTGGTATATATATACAATGGAATATTATGCAGCCATCAAAAAGAATGAAATCTTGCCATTTGCAACGAAGTGGATGGAACTGGAGGGTGTTATGCTGAACGAAATAAGTCAATCAGAGAAAGACATGTATCATATGACCTCACTGATATGAGGAATTCTTAATCTCAGGAAACAAACTGAGGGTTGCTGGAGTGGTGGGCGGTGGGAGGGATGGGGTGTCTGGGTGATAGACATTGGGGAGGGTATGTGCTATGGTGAGTGCTGTGAATTGTGCAAGACTGCTGAATCACAGATCTGTACCTCTGAAGCAAATAATACATTATATGTTTAAAAAAAAAAGAAGAAGAAGAAGATAGCAGGAGGGGAAGAATGAAGAGGGGGGAATCAGAGGGGGAGACGAACCATGAGAGACGATGGACTCTGAAAAACAAACTGAGGGTTCTAGAGGGGAGGGGGTGGGGGAATGGGTTAGCCTGGTGATGGGTATTAAAGAGAGCATGTTCTGCACGGAGCACTGGGTGTTATATGCAAACATTGAATCATGGAACACACACACACAAAAAATGTTCCCTGTAATTACCGCTTTTCATCATTGTACTGGAAATTCCTAGGTAATGCAATGAGACAATAAAAGAAAATAAATGGCATACTGATTGATTGGAAAGGAAGAAATAAAATCATCTTTGTTCACAGATACATGAACTTCTATGAAGAAAATCTGAAAGAAGTGACAAAGAGAAACTGCTGGAACAAATGCACAATTATAGCAAGGTTGCAGGATACAGATTGATATGCAAAAGTCAATCTCTTTACTATATACCAGTGATGAAAAAGTGGAATTGGAGGTTAAAAATTCGTAATCATTTATAGTAGCACCCCCAAAATTAAACACTTAGCTATAAATCTAACAAAACATGTATAAGATCCATATGAGAAGAACTACAAAATAAGGAAGAAAAACATCAAAAATGAACTAAAGAGTGGAGAGATGTTCCATATTCAGGGAAAGACTCAATGTCATCAAGAAATCAGTTCTTGGGGCGGAGCAAGATGGCGGAGGAGTAGGAGACCTGGATTTCGTCTGGTCTCAGGAATTCAGCTGAATAGGGATCAAACCATTCTGAACACCTACGAACTCAACAGGAGATAGAAGAAAAGAATAGCAACAACTCTCTGAACAGAAAAGCGACCATTTTCTGGAAGGTAGGATGTGTGAATCTGAGGTGATATTTGGGAGGATAGGCGGCGGGGGAGGGGGGCCTCCATCGGCCACTACTGGCAAGTGCTAGAGCCGCGGAGCACAAAATCGGACCTTTTAGAAGTCGGCTCCGCTGAGGGACGTCGCTCCAGTGGCTGAGTGGGGGGTGGAACCCTCGCGGGACAGTGTGGTCTCAGGACCCTCGGGGTCACAGAAAGACCGGGGGTGCCGGAGTGCGCCAGAGCTCCCAGGTGTCGGAGCAGGGAAGCTGGCTGCAGAAACAGAGTCGAGGCGCGGGCTCTCAGCTCGGGGTGGCCATAAACTGTGATCCGCAGCACAGTCGGGCCACTGCTCCTTCAGCAGGGAACCAACAAGCCGCAGATCCGGGGAGACTCCCCTTCCTACCCCGGGAGGAGCAGCGCAGAAGCGCACTGTAGGGATCTGCTGGGTTTGGAAATTCCACACCGGGTCAAGTGCCAGAGAAAGAAATGCTCGGTCACAGGCCGGGTGAGCACAGAGTGTGGCCGGAGACCGGGAGATGGGAGTGATTGGCTACTTTCCTATGGGGGCGCACTGAGAAACGGGGCCCCGAGTTCTCGGCTCCTCCGGGGCAGAGATTGGGAGGCTGCCATGTTCACTCTCATCCTCCAAAGCTGTACGGAAAGCTTGCAGGGAACAAAGCTCCCAAGAGCGGACCTGAGCAGATTACTTAGCCCAACCAACAAGGGCGGGGCAATTCCGCCTCCGGCAAAGACATTTAGGAACCATGGCAACAGGCCCCTCCCCCAGAAGATCAGCACGAACAGCCAGCAAGCCAAGACCAAGTTTACCGATCAAGGAGAACGGGAGAACTCCAGTGCTAGGGGAATACTGCACATAGAATTCATGGCTTTTTTACCATGATTCTTTAGTCTTTCAAAGTTAATTTTTTTAACTGTCTTTTTTTTTTTGAATTTTTCTTTTTCCCTTTTTCAACCAACATCTTATCAGTCCCTTTTTAAAAAAAAAAAAATTTATTTTTCATTTTTAGAGTCCTATTTTATCCCTTCATAGTAGTTACCCTTATTTTTGGCATATATACATATATATATATATATATATATATATATATATATATATATATATATATATATATATAACTTGTTCTCTCTTTAAAATGTTGAGATACAGTTTCTTCTAACAGATCAAAATATACCCTAAATCTCTAGTGTATGGCTTTGTTCTAGTCTCCTGCCTGATCACATTCTCTCCCTTTTTTTTTCTTTTTTTATTAAACCCTTTTCTTTCTTTTTTCAAACAACTTCTTATTTTATCAATTCCTTTTATAAAGTTTTTTATAATTTTCATCTTTACATTCATATTCCATCCCTTCATCGTATTAACCCTTATTTTTGTACATATATAAGTTTTTCTTTCTTTAAAATTTTGGGAGACCCGTTCTTCTAACAAACCAAAATACACCCAAAATCTAGTGTGTGGCACTGATCTATGTACCAGCCTGATAATTTTTGATCATATTTTGTGTTTTTTTTTGTTTTGTTATATTCTTTTTTGGTTTGTTTTTATCTTTATCTTTTCTTTTTTCTCTCTTTTCCTTTCTTTTCCCCCAGTTTCAGGTCTTTTCTAATGTATTTAGAGTATATTTTCTGGGGACGTTTTTACCTTTTAGCATTTTGTTGTCTCATTCATCTATTCTCCTTGGGACAAAATGACAAGACGGAAAAAATCACCTCAACAAAAAGAACAAGAGGCAGTACCGTCTGCCAGGGACATACTCAATACAGACATTAGTACGATGTTGGAACTAGAGTTCAGAATGATGATTTTAAAGATACTAGCTGGGCTTGAAAAAAGCATGGAAGTTAGTAGAGAAACCCTTTCTGGAGAAATAAAGAACTAAAATCTAACCAATTTGAAATAAAAAAGGCTATTAATGAGGTGCAATCAAAATGGGGGAGCTAAATGCTAGGATAAATAAGGCAGAAGAGAGAATCAGCGATATAGAAGACCAAAGATGGAAAATAAATAAGCTGACAAAAAGAGAGATAAACAACTACTGGATCACGAGGGCAGAATTCAAGAGATAAGCGATACCATAAGATGAAACAATGTGAGAATAATTGGGATCCCAGAAGAAGAAGAAGAGAGAGGGGCAGAAAGTATATTGGAGCAAATTATAGTAGAAAACTTCCCTAATTTGGAGAAGGAAACAGGCATGAAAATCTAGGAGGCACAGAAAACCCCTCTCAAAATCAATAAAAATAGGTCAACACCCCGATATCTAATAGTAAAACATGAGTCTCAGAGACAAAGAGAAAATCCTGAAAGCAGCTTGGGAGAAGAGATCTGTAACCTACAATGGTAGAAACATTAGATTGGCAACAGACCTATCCACAGAGACCTGGCAGGCCAGAAAGGACTGGCATGATATCTTCAGAGCACTAAATGAGAAAAATATGCAGCCAAGAATACTATATCCGGCTAGGCTGTCAATGAAAATAGAAAGATAAAAAGCTTCCAGGACAAACAAAAACTAAAGGAATTTGTGAACACGAAACGAGCCCTACAAGAAATATTGAAAGGGGTCCTCTAAGCAAAGAGAGAGCCTAAAAGCAACATAGACCAGAAAGGAACACAGACAATATAAAGTAATAGTCACCTTACAGGCAATACAATGGCACTAAATTCATATCTTTCAATAGTTACCCTGAATGTAAATGGACTAAATTTCCCAACAAAAGACACAGGCTATCAGATTGGTTAAAAAAACAAGACCCATCGATATGCTGTCTGCAAGAGACTCATTTTAGACCCAAAGATACACCCAGATTGAAAGTGAGGGGGTGGAAAACAATTTGCCTTGGTAATGGACACCAAAAGAAAGCTGGGGTGGCAATCCTTATATCAGACAAATTAGATTTTAAGCCAAAGACTGTAATAAGAGATGAGGAAGGACACTATATCCTACTTAAAGGGTCTATCCAACAAGAAGATCTAACAATTGTAAATATCTATGCCCCGAACATGGAAGCAGCCAATTATATAAGGCAATTAATAACAAAAGCAAAGAAACACATCGACAACAATACAATAATAGTGGGGGACTTTAACACCCCCCTCACTGAAATGGACAGATCATCTAAGAAAAAGATCAACAAGGAAATAAAGACTTTAAATGACACACAGGACCAAATGGACTTCACAGATATATTCAGAACATTCCATCCCAAAGCAACGGAATACACATTCTTCTCTAGTGTCCATGGAACATTCTCCAGAATAGATCACATCCTCGGTCACAAATCAGATCTCAACCGGTACCAAAAGACTGGGATCGTTCCCTGCATATTTTCAGACCACAGTGCTTTGAAACTAGAACTCAATCACAAGAGGAAAGTCAGAAAGAACTCAAAGACATGGAGGCTAAAGAGCATCCTACTAAAGAATGAATGGGTCAACCAGGAAATTAAAGAAGAATTAAAAAAATTCATGGAAACTGATGAAAATGAAAACACAACTGTTCAAAATCTTTGTGATGCAGCAAAGTCAGTCTTGAGAGGAAAGTATATAGCAATACAAGGCTTTCTCAAGAAACAACAAAGTTCTCAAATACACAACCTAACCCTACACCTAAAGGAGCTGGAGAAAGAACAGCAAATAAAGCCTAAACCCAGCAGGAGAAGAGAAATAATAAAGATCTGAGCAGAAATCAATGAAACAGAAACCAGAAGGAACAGTAGAACAGATCAACAAAACTAGGAGCTTGTTCTTTGAAAGAATTAACAAGATTGATAAACCTCTGGCCAGACTTATCAAAAAGAAAAGAGAAATGACCCAAATCAACAAAATCATGAATGAAAGAGGAGAGATCACAACCAACACCAAAGAAATACAAACAATTATAAGAACATATGAGCAATACATGCCAGAAAATTAGATAACCTGGAAGAAATGTAGGCATTTCTAGAGATGTATCAACTACCAAAACTGAACCAGGAAGAAATAGAAAACCTGAGCAGACCTATAACCACTGTCAAAATTGAAGCAGTCATCAAAAATCTCCCAAGAAACAAAAACCCAGGGCCAGATGGCTTCCCAGGGAAATTCTACCAAACATTTAAAGAAGACTTAATACCTAGTCTTCTAAAACTTTTCCAAAAAATAGAAATGGAAGGAAAACTTCCAAACTCATTTTATGAGGCCACCATTACCTTGATCCCCAAACCAGACAAAGACCCCATCAAAAAGGAGAATTACAGACCAATATCCTTGATGGACATGGATGCAAAAATTCTCACCAAAATACTGGCCAATAGGAGACAACAGTACATTGAAAGGATTATTCACCATGACCAAGTGGAATTTATCCCTGGGCTGCAAGGTTGATTCAACATCCACAAATCAATCAACGTGATACAATACATTAACATAAGAAAGAATAAGAATCATATGATCCTCTCAATAGATGCAGAAAAAGCATTTGACAAAGTACAGCATCCTTTCTTGATCAAAACTCTTCAGAGTATAGGGACAGAGGCTACGTACCTTAATATCATAAAAGCCATCTATGAAAAACCCACAGTGACTATCATTCTCAATGGGGAAAAACTGAGAGCTTTCCCCCTAAGGTCAGGAACGTGGCAGGGATGTCCACTATCACCACTGCTATTCAGCATAGTATTAGAAATCCTAGCCACAGCAATCAGACAACAAAAAGAAATAAAAGGCATCCAAATTGGCAAAGAAGAAGTGAAACTCTCACTTTTCACAGATGATATGATAATTTATGTGGAAAACCCAAGAGACTCCACCCCAAATCTGCTAGAACTCATACAGGAATTCAGTAAAGTGGCAGGATATATAAATCAATGCACAGAAATCAGTGGCATTCCTATACGCCAACAAGACAGAAGAAAGAGAAATTAAAGAGTCCATCCCATTTATAATTGCATAGAAAACCATAAGATACCTAGGAATAAATTTAGCCAAAAAGGCAAAGGTTCTGTACTCAGAAAACTATAAAACACTCATGAAAGGAATTGAGGAAGACAGAAAGAAATGGAAAAATGTTCCATGCTCATGGATTGGAAGAACAAATATTGTGAAGATGTCAATGCTACCTAGAGCAATCTACACATTCAATGCAATCCCCATCAAAATACATTATCCAAAATACCATCCTCTTTTTCCAAAGAAATGGAACAACTAATCCTAAAAGTTGTATGGAACCAGAAAAGACCCCGAATAGCCAGAGGAATGTTGAAAAATAAAAGCAAAGCTGGTGGTATCACAATTCCAGACTTCAAGCTCTATTACAAAGCTGTCATCTTAAAGACAGTATGATACTGCCACAAAAACAGACACATTGATCAATGGAACAGAATTGAGAGCCCAGAAATGGACCCTCAACTCTATGGTCAACGCATCTTCGACAAAGCAGGAAAGAATGTCCAATGGAAAAAAGACAGTCTCTTTAACAAATGGTGTTGGGAAAATTGGACAGCCACATGCAGAAGAATAAACTGGACCACTTTCTTACACCACACACAAAAATAGACTCCAAAGACCTAAATGGTTGAAAGACCTAAACGTGAGACAGGAGTCCATCAAAATCCTAAAGGAGATCACAGGCAGCAACCTCTTGGACCTCAGCCGCAGCAACTTCTTACTAGGAACATTGCCAAAAGCAATGGAAGCAAGGGCAAGAATGAACTATTCGGACTTCATCAAGATAAAAAGCTTTTGCACAGCAAAAAAAAACAAAAACAAAAACAAACAGTCCACAAAACCAAAAGACAACCGACAGAATGGGAGAAGATATTTGCAAACGACATATCAGTTAAAGGGCTAGTAGCCAAAATCTATAAAGAACTTATCAAACTCAACACCCAAAGGACAAATAATCCAATCAAGAAATGGGCAGAAGACATGAACAGACATTTCTGCAAAGAAGACATTGAAATGGCCAACAGACAAATGAAAAAATTGCTCCACATCACTCGGCATCAGGGAACTCCAAATCAAAACCTCAATGAGATACCACCTCACACCCGTTAGAATGGCTAAAATTAACAAGTCAGGAAACGACAGATGTTGGCAGGGATGTGGAGAAAGGGGTACCCTTCTATTCTACACTGTTGGTGGGAATGCAAGCTGGTGCACCCACTCTTGAAAACAGTATGGAGGTTCCTCAATAAGTTGAAAGTAGAGCTACCATCCAATCCAGCAATTGCACTACTGGGTATTTACCCTAAAGTTAGAAATGTAGGGACCCGAAGGGGTATGTGCATCCCAATGTTTATAGCAGCAATGTCCACAATAGCCAAACTGTGGAAAGATCCAAGATGTCCATCGACAGATGAATGGATAAAGAAGAGGTGGTATAAATATATACAATGGAATATCATGCAGCCATCAAAAAGAATGAAATCTTGCCATTTGCAACGATGTGGATGGAACTGGAGGGTATCATGCTGAGTGAAATAAGTCAATCAGAGGAAGACATGTACCGCATGACCTCACTGATATGAGGAATTCTTAATCTCAGGAAACAAATTGAGGGTTCCTGGAGTGGTGGGGGGTGGGAGGGATGGGGTGTCTGGGTGATAGACATTGGGGAGGGTATGTGCTATGGTGAGTGCTGTGAATTGTGCAAGACTGTTGAAACACAGATTTGTACCTCTGAAGCAAATAATACATTATATGCTTAAAAAAAAAAAAAGAAGATAGCAGGAGGGGAAGAATGAAGGGGGAGAAATTGGAGGGGGAGACGAACCATGAGAGACGATGGACTCTGAAAAACAAACTGAGGGTTCTAGAGGGGAGGGGGGTGGGGGGATGGCTTAGCCTGGTGATGGGTATTAAAGAGGGCATGTTCTGCGTGGAGCACTGGGTGTTATATGCAAACAATGAATCATGGAACACTACATCAAAAACTAATGATGTAATATATGGTGATTAACATAACAATAAAATATTAAAAATAAAAAAGAAATCAGTTCTTCCCTGCTTGATCTATAGATTTAGTACAATCCTAACCTGAATCCTAGGAAGTTATTTTGTAGATACTGTTAATTTGATACTTAAGAGTTTATATGGAGAAGCAAAATACCCAGAATGGCCATCACGATAATGAAGAAGAACAAAGTCAGAGAACTGACACTATCTGATGTTGAGACCACTATAAAGATACCGTAATAAGAGAGTGTGGTATCAATGAAAGAACAGACAAAATGGTCAGTAGAACGATGTAGAGAAGACAGAAGCAACCCACACAGAGTCAAATGACCTCTGACGAAGTAGCAAAAGCAATACAATGGAGAAGAATTTTCAATAAATGAATCCTGGAACAACTGCACAGCTACATGCAAAAAAAAAAAAAAGAAAGAAAAAAGAATCTAGACACAGACCTTATGCTCGTCACAAATAATTAACCCCAAATAGATTAAAGATAAAGGTAGAATGCAAAACTGTAGAACTCATAGGTTACCTAAAAAAATCTAGATGACATTAGGTATGACAGTGACTTTCTGGATAAAACACCAAAGACATGCTCCATGCAAGAAAGAAATAACTGATGAGCTGGACTTCATTAAAATTAAAAACTGCTCTAGGGGTGCCTGGGTGGCTCAGTCAGTTGAGCGTCTGACACTTGATTTTAGCTTGGTTCATGGTCTCAGGGTTGTGAAATCAAGCCCTGCCTCAGGCTCCATGCTCAGCAGGGAGTCTGCTTGTCTCCCTCTACCTGTCTCTCTGCAACCCCACCCCCAACGCACATGTACTCTCTCTAAAATAAATAAATAAATCTTTAAAAAATAAAATACACTACTCCGTGAAAGACAATGTCAAGAGAATGAAAAGGCAAGCTTCAGACTGGACGAAAATATTTGCAAAAGGCACTTCTGATGAAGGCTGTTTTCCAGAATATACAAAGAACTCTTAAAACTCAACAAAAAGAAAACAAATAACTCAATTAAAAACAGTCAAAATAAGGGGCACCTGGGTGGCTCAGCCGGTTAAGCATCTTTCTGACTCGATCTCAGCTCAGGTCTTGATCACAAGGTTGTAAGCTAGACAAAACACTTGAACAAATACTTCATCATGGAAGATACACGGATGGAAAATAAGCATATGAAAAGATGTTCAATACCATGTGTCATTCTACAAATCAAAACAACGAGATTCCACATATTTAATGGATACCTTTTAGAATGGTCAAAATCCAAAACATTGACAAAACCACATGCTGTTGAGGAAGTGTAGCAACAAAAAATCTCATTCAATGATAATTGGAAGGCAAAATGGTACAGCCTCTTGGAAAGACAGTTTAGTGGTTTCTTATAAAAGTCAGCTTACTTTTACTATATGATCCAGCAGTCATGTTCTTTGGTATGTACCCAAATGAACGGAAACCATAAAACTTGCACAGAGATATTTATAGCAGCTTTATTCATCACTGCCAAACTGTGACACAGCCAAGATGTCCCTCAGTGGGTGAATGAAGAACTAAACTGTGGCCCATCCAGACAATGGATTCATACTCAGCACAAAAAGAAACGAGCTATCCAGCCATGAAAATACATGGAAGAAACTTAAATACATATTGCTAAGTGAAAGAAGCCAGTCTGAAAAAGCTACATACTGTATGCTTCCAATTATTTAACACTCTGGAAAAATAAAAACTATAGACATTAAAAAGATTGGTTTTTGGCAGTGGTTAAGAAGGAAAGAGGGATGAATAAGCAGAGTACAGAGGATTTTTAAGGGCAGTGAAACCATTCTACATGATATAACAATGGTGGAAATATGTCATTAGACATTTGTCAAAACCCAGAGAATGTACAAAACCAAGAACGAACCCTCATACAAACTATGGGTTTTGGGAAGTAGGGTGTGTCAATGTAAGTTCATTGGTTGTAACAAAATATATCACTCTGGTGGGGATGTGGATGGGGGCAGAGGTGGGCATGTGTGGGGAGAGGGAACTCTGTATTCTGGGAACTCTGTACTTTTTAATCAATTTTATTGTAACTTTAAAACTGCTCTAAAAGAACTTAAGTTCATGAATTAAAAAAAACTTTCTAGCACCCCAAATCTTTGCCATTAGTGGTGAAAATATTCCTTTAATTTAAATCTTTGTATCTTCACAATCTCAATAAAATAAAAGTATGTTATTTGAGATAAAAGCCACTCATCATACAATTAACAATCTTCAACACATAAACAGAGATTGACTTTTACTATATCATATGACTTAACTGACTCCTATTCGGTTTTAAGGATTGGGAATAATAACCCCTAATGAAATCAGCTCCAGTTGCTCAAAAGGAAGAACAGACAGTAATTATAGGATTGCAACACTAGGCCATATAAATTTAAATTAGGATTAACTAAAATTTTAAAAAGGTATTTAGTAAGTTTATGAAAATCCATGAATTCTTCACATTTAGAATTCTATGTATATGTCTCTTAGAGAATGGATGCTTTTAGTCGGATTGCACACTTTTAAGTGACATGTCATGGCTTTCATGTCATATATTTTCGTGTAAGTTACTGAATAAAGGTGCTGGTTATTTTAAAAACTAGTTATTATCTTAGTTGTTCCAGCAACTCCATTTAGACTACTTTTACATCAAAGGAGAGGAATTAGTTAAAATCAGCAAGAGATGATTTCCAAGGACAAGCAGTACTTTTTCTAGAGCTTAAATAGAATTGGACAATGGAAAAATTCAACCAAAATATTTTTAAAAATGCTTTGGTTTTAAATTTTCACTCTAAAAGTTAATATTAAGGGTACATTTTAGTGTGTAGTGAATTCACAACTCCTTTAAAGTATGTGCCTTCAAATGACCCTGCTAATAGGTGTAAACTTACTATCTACATCAGTTATAATTTTATATGTGTACCTTTAAGTAGTATGATTTTTAAAATGTGTTCAAATATTCAGTAAAGAGGTACTGCTTTTACTAATGTATGATTTTTTATTATTATTCAAATGGTGCTGAAAATAATTCATAGATGTGGGTTTAAAAGAGTGTAAAGTACGCCAGCAAGAAAATCTAACTTTCTGAGTAATAGCTAAAAGGTTACTGGGTGAACAATCACTTGATATTTGCATGGTCTAATACTGAAAATAAAGCATCTGTTCCATGTCTCATCCAGGAAAAATTTAAGCTATGCTATTGACGAAAAGGGCAGAATTTTTTCAAGATAACTTGACACATCAAAATATCTCTTTACTGATAACATGTTAGTGGCAGAAAAGGTGAAAGTGTTTACTTAATTAGTGAGAGAATGAGAGGTGCTAGGTATAAGTACAAATGTGTTGAAAGCTTGAGAAAACATATCACTTTGGGAGAAAAATCAAAGTATGAGAAATGTGTATAAAGAAGTTGAAAAGTGGAAAACACTAGAACTTGATGAAAACAGTAAAGAAAGCAAATAATAATGATAATAATAGTAATAAATTCTAAGATGCTGCAAAGACTGACCCCAATTTTCTCTCCAATTACCGAATTGTATCATTTCTGTATATCTGGATGACACACTCACTAGAGTGTTAAAGGACTAACTAATGAAGTTACTGGAACATTGGCAATTACTTTTGAAAAGTCTTCTAGAATCGGGAAGGTGATATGTTGGAAGACTATAAAAAAATAGAAGCTATTTCTGGTATTCAGAAAAAAAAAGAGCAAGAATCCATAAACTCACAGGCTAGTTTTCCCAACCTCAATCTTATTTGAAAAAACAAACAAAGAAACACCTTCCACTATATTATTCTGCAATTTAAAACAACAACAACAAAAACAGCAACAACAACAACAAAGGAATTTCTGATGGGGAGCAATCTGGATCCATTCAAAGAACTAAGGATTGGGGAATTTTTTGTTTTCAAATAAAAAGATAAGAATTTAACGGTGTCATTGCGCCTGGGTGGCTCAGTTGGTTGAGCGTCTGCCTTCTGCTCTGTGTCATGATCCCAGGGTCCTGGGATACAGCCCCCCACCCTGACTCCCTGCTTAGCTGGGAGCCTGCTTCTCCCTCTCCCTCTGCTCCTCCCCTCCCCTGACCCTCCCTAATGCTCTTTCTCTCTCAGATAAATAAAACCTTAAAAAAAAAAAAAGAATTTAATGGTGTCAAGGATAGGGGCATGGGGGAGTGGATAATGGGGAGAAAACTTTCATTATTATAATGCAAGGAAGGACTGTTGTCTTGAAATCACTGAGATATTATAGTTCACATTTGTTTATGTATGTGCACTGCTTCATGAGTCTAGAATTGGCAAGGCATTCAGGACAAAGAAAAATGATAAATGACATGACATCTTTTCAAATAGGGAGGGTAAGACCAGAGGGACTGCGAAGATTGGTGTGAGGTTTGTTTAAATGTGATATCCTCTCAAATGATCCAAGAGTGAGTAGGAGCCAAATACTAATAACAGCTGTTGATGATATGTGAAAAGGAGGTGTTATAAACACCAATCAGGACGAAGGCAAAATAATAATTCTTTTAAGGCCCATGGAGAATTGAAAAACGGGCAGGACATAGCAAATGAGGTTCAACTTGGAAAATATATCAGGAGAAAAATATTCTGAAGCAGATAAGGACAGGAAGAAGTTGAAGTCAGAGCTGTGGGAGGGTTATTTCCTCTAAAGAACGTTTTAATTAATTAATTAATTAATTAATTAATTTATTTAAGTTTTATTTAAATTCCAGTTAGTTAACACAGTGTCAGCCTATTAGTTTTAGATGTACAATTTAGTGATTCAACACTTAGATATAACACTCGGTGCTCATCACAAGTGCAGTTTTCAAAAGTTCCATGCCTCCAAAGAGGGTTTCTGGTTAGCCCAGTGGGAAATTCCCACTTTGCATACAGCCTATCTGATTCAAAACTTGATAATATTTTAACAGTTCTCTCCAGAAAAAGGTTAAGAGGCAAGTTTATTATATTAAAGATGAAGCTATTGTGCACAAACAAGTGAATTGGTTGTTTTAAGGCTTGGCACATTTCTCTGTTCCCAGAAAGATACCCCATGCTGTTAAGATCAATCCATAATTAAAAAAAGATTGAGATTAAGTCATCTGACACACGGTTAACTGAGTACATATTAGTTGCTGATGATGCATGATTACAACACAGTCCCTAACCCCAAGAAGCTAAAAAAATCTACTAGTAGTCAGTGAAAATGGGGATGGGGGTAGAGAGCAGATAATCAGACATTCATCAACCCATAGCATGTCTTTGTCAATTGGTGGCCGACTCTTCAATTTAGATCCATGGATATGAAGGATCCCTACTGTATAGAGGCATGGGTTAATTTATGCAATCTGTGATCATGAAATTAGCCAAATTTAAAAATCAAAATATAAGCTACAGAGAATAGTTTCATATGATAATAAAATGGGTTAGGGTGAATATCTGCAGATCAGTTAGGGTAAAATAAAATCATACTCTATTCTCAATTCTAAGAAACTGTGATGTTTCTACCAATAGTTTCTGAATATGATCAAAGTGCCTCATAAAGAATCATTACATTCATTTCTTAATATGGATTGAACAGAGAAGAAGTATTCAGACCTCCTCCTCCTCCTCAGTAAGTAGTTGGGTGGGTGCAAAGACATACACTGTTAATAGTCTTAGATTTGAAGTTTAGATGTCCTCTGCAAAAAAGGTAATGACTCATGTTCATTTTGCCAGGGTCATCACTCTACTTCTGCAAACAAACCTGGCAATTTCCCAAAAACAAAATCACTGACTCTGGAAACCTGGCATACCATAAGGCACCGTCCTCCATTTGTCAGCAAATTGCCCTTCCTTCACAGGTACCTTGAAACATTTAATTAGCTAGTGATTTACTGCCTTTATTAAATTGACTCCTGAGCATTTGGAAACTAGGGTCCGATACTTCCATGGGGGCAATCAGGCATTTCCTACTGGTCCTTTGGCAACATTTTACTTCATGTCCTCCATCCAGCAGAGAATGGATTTTATATGTGCAAAAGTCCCTTGATTTCTGTATTATTAAAAGAAGGCATTGTGGGGAAACAGGTACAAAGGGAATGAAGTTTAGGGGATGCAGATGGCTAGGGCAGTATTTTGTATACAAAGTCAGGATGGCTAAGTATTGGATTTATGTCCCAGCACTAGAAGTGCTATGCTTAGTTTTCATGAGCATTACCAATTTGACCATTTCAACATCGTTTTGATACCATTTCCTTATTGTACTGACATGTATTTGTTGAGAATATCATTATGAATGCAGCTCTGTGTTAGGTGCCTGGGTGAGGATAGAGTGAAAACAATCTAACAAGAGTAGAAACAAACTCTCAAGCTCATCATGTAGTGGGTAAGATAGGCATTACAAATAACAAAACACAGAAATAATAATAACTATTAACAATATTTATAGCAGTTATTATTAATAGCAATATTATTATTTCTCTGAAGTTGTGTAAAAGAGGTTAACTAGGCATTACAGGTACACAGAGGAAGCAGGAATGCAGTCCAGCTGTGGATGCTGGATGTTGGAGAATTTCAGCTGAACCGTTGTTTCAGCAGTCAGAGTCCAATCAAGAGACAGAAGTCAAAGAAATATTAACTATAAATAAGTAATAACTAAGGCATAAAGAAAAATCTAAAGAAGTATAGGAAGAGCAGATGTGGGGAGCAGTCATTACCCTTAGGGCTCAGACAGATTACCTATGGCAGGAAGGACTAAATCTATGGGAACCTCTCTCCCTGCCTTCCTTTCTATCCCTGAACTTAGACAAAGACCTTCATCAAGAGGGGCAAGCCATGGCCCACAGCCAGCAAAGAAGTCCCCTGAGGTGCCACATCAGCAGAGATCATTACAAAGCTACCCTCTGGAATGCCAGAGCAAACCCTCCATGGGGAGCTGTTATGCATAAGAAGTCACTGTGAAACTGAAATGGATCTGAAATGTTACCACTGTTTCTATTTATATAATATAATCATAATGAAAATGGCATAGGGCTTAACATTAGAATATTTACGTTCAAATCCTCTCCCTGCCTCTTAACAGCTGGTAATTATTTACCTTCTTTAAAACCTGTGTTCCTCATCTCTAAATAATCCTAGCCACCCTACTTGAACCTCACGATGGCCCTGTAAGGATTAAATGGTGGAACATCTGCATAATTATAAAGCTATACAGGGGGCGGAGCAAGATGGCGGAGGAGTAGGAGACCTAGATTTCGTCCGGTCTCAGGAATTCAGCCGAATAGGGATCAAACCATTCTGAACACCTACGAACTCAACAGGCGATCGAAGAGGAGAGTAGCAACAACTCTCTGAACAGAGAAGCGACCACTTTCTGGAAGGTAGGACGTGCGGAGAAGTGAATCCGAGACGATATTCGGGAGGATAGACGGCGGGGGAGGGGGCCTCCGTCGGCCGCTTCTGGCAAGTGCTAGAGCCGCGGAGCACAAAATCGGACCTTTTAGAAGCCGGCTCCGCGGAGGGACGTCGCTCCAGTGGCTAAGCGGGGGGTGGGACCCTCGCGGGACAGTGTGGTCTCAGGACCCTCGGGGTCACAGAAAGACCGGGGGTGCCTGAGGGCGGCAGAGCTCCCAGGTGTCGGAGCGGGGAAGCCGGCTGCAGAGATGGAGCCGAGGCGCGGGCTCTCAGCTCGGGGTGGCCATAAACTGTGATCCGCGGCCCAGTCGGGCCACTGCTCCTCCAGCAGGGACCCAACAAGCGACAGATCCGGGGAGACTCCCCTTCCTCCCCCGGGAGGAGCGGCGCGGGAGCGCACCGCAGGGATCTGCTGGGTTTGGAGACTCCACACGGGGTCGGGTGCCAGAGATAGAAATGCTCGGTCACAGGCCGGGTGAGCGCGGAGTGCGGCCGGAGACCGGGGACACGGGAGTGACTGCTTTTCTCTGGGGGCGCACTGAGGAGCGGGGCCCCGAGTTCTCAGCTCCTCCGGGCGGAGATTGGGAGGCCACCATTTTCACTCTCATCCTCCAAAGCTGTACCGAGAGTTTGCAGGGAACAAAAGCTCCTGAGAGCAAACCTGAGCAGATTACTTAGCCCGGACCAACAAGGGCGGGGCAATTCCGCCTCCGGCAAAGACATTTGGGAACCACGGCAACAGGCCCCTCCCCCAGAAGATCAGCACGAACAGCCAGCAAGCCAAGACCAAGTTTACCGATCAAGGAGAACGGGAGAACTCCAGCTCTAGGGGAATATTGCACATAGAATTCATGGCTTTTTTTTTTTTTACCATGATTCATTAGTTCATCAAAGTTAATTTTTTTAACTGTTTTTTTAATTTTTCTTTTTCCCTTTTTCAACCAACATCTTACCAATCCCTTTTTTAAAAAAAAACATTTTTTATTTTTCATTTTTAGAGTCATATTTTATCCCTTCATAGTAGTTACCCTTATTTTTGGCATATATATATATATAAGTTGTTCTCTCTAAAATGTTGAGGGACAGTTTCTTCTAACAGATCAAAATGTACCCTAAATCACTAGTGTATGGCTCTGTTCTAGTCTCCTGCCTGATCACATTCTCTCCCTTTTTTCTTTTTTTTTTAAATCTTCTTTCTTTTTTCAAACAACTTATCAATTCCTATTATAAAATCTTTTATAATTTTCATCTTTACAGTCCTCTTCCATCCCTTCATTGTATCAACCCTTATTTTGTACATATATGTCTTTCTTCCTTTAAAATTTTAGGAGGCACTTTTTTCTAACAGACCAAAATACGCCCAAAATCTAGTGTGTGGCACTGATCTATGCACTAGCCTGATCATATTTGATCATATTCTGCTTTTTTTGTATTGTTCTGTGTTTGTTTTTATCTTTTTTTTTTCTTTTCTTTTCTCTTTCTTTCCCTTTCTTTTCCCCTGGTTTCAGGTCTTTTCTGATTGCTATAGAGTATATTTGCTGGGGACATTGTTAACCTGTTAACATTTTGTTCTCCCATTCATCTAGTCTCCTCTGGACAAAATGACAAGACGAAAAAAATCACCTCAGCAAAAAGAACAAAAGGTAGTACCGTCAGCCAGGGACCTACTCCATACGGACATTAGTACGATGTCAGACCTAGAGTTCAGAATCATGACTTTAAAGATACTAGCTGGGCTTGAAAAAAGCGTGGAAGTTATTAGAGAAACACTTTCTGGAGAAATAAAGGAACTAAAATCTAACCAAGTTGAAATCAAAAAGGCTATTGAGGAGGTGCAATCAAAAAATGGGGGCACTAACTGCTAGGATAAATGAGGCAGAAGAGAGAGTCAGTGATATAGAAGACCAAATGATGGAAAATAAAGAGGCTGAGAAAAAGAGAGAGAAACAACTACAGGATCATGAGGGCAGAATTTGAGAGATAAGTGATATGATAAGACGAAACAACATTAGAATAATTGGGATCCCAGAAGAAGAAGAAAGAGAGAGAGGGGCAGAAGGTATATTGGAGCAAATAATAGCAGAGAACTTCCCTAATGTGAGGAAGGAAACAGACATCAAAATCCAGGAGGCACAGAGAACCCCTCTCAAAATCAATAAAAATAGGTCAAAACCCCAACATCTAATAGTAAAACTTACGAGTCTCAGAACAAAGAGAAAATCCTGAAAGCAGCTCGGGAGAAGAGATATGTAACCTACAATGGTAGAAATATTAGATTGGCAACAGACCTATCCACAGAGACCTGGCAGGCCAGAAAGGACTGGCAAGATATCTTCAGAGCACTAAACGAGAAAAATATGCAGCCAAGAATACTATATCCAGCTAGGCTGTCATTGAAAATAGAAGGAGAGATAAAAAGCTTCCAGGACAAACAAAAACTAAAGGAATTAGCAAACACGAAACCAGCCCTCCAAGAAATAATGAAAGGGGTCTCTAAGCAAAGAGAGATCCTAAAAGCAGCATAGATCAGAAAGGAACACAGACAATGTACAGTACAATGTACAGTAACAGTCACCTTACAGGCAATACAATGGCACTAATCCATACCTTCTCAGGTATGATTCTTGTTCTTTCTTTTGTTAATGTATTGTATCACATTGATTGATTTGTGGATGTTGAACCATCCTTGCAGCCCAGGGATAAATCCCACTTGGTCGTGGTGAATAATCCTTTTAATGTACTGTTGGATCCTATTGGCTAGTATTTTGCTGAGAAGAACGCGGCAGGGATGTCCACTATCACCACTGCTATTCAACATAGTATTAGAAGTCCTAGCCACAGCAATCAGACAACAAAAAGAAATCAAAAGCATCCAAATCAGCAAAGAGGAAGTCAAACTCTCAATTTTTGCAGATGATATGATACTGTATGTGGAAAACCCAAAAGACCCCACCCCAAAACTGCTAGAACTCATACAGGAATTCAGTAAAGTGGCAGGATATAAAATCAATGCACAGAAATCAGTGGCATTCCCATACACCAACAACAAGACAGAAGAGAGACAAATCAAGGAGTCGATCCCATTTACAATGGCACCCAAAACCATAACATACCTAGGAATAAATTTAACCAAAGAGGGCAAGGATCTGTACTCAGAAAACTATAAAATACTCAGGAAAGAAATTGAAGAAGACACAAAGAAATGGAAAAACGTTCCATGCTCATGGATTGGGAGAACCAACATTGTGAAGATGTCAGTGCTACCTAGAGCAATCTACACATTCAATGCAATCCCCATCAAAATACCACCCACTTTTTTCAAAGAAATGGAACCAATAATCCTAAATTTTGTATGGAACCAGAAGAGACCCCGAATAGCCAGAGGAATACTGAAAAAGAAAAGCAAAGCTGGCGGCATCACAATTCCTGACTTCCAGCTGTATTACAAAGCTGTCATCATCAAGACAGTATGGTCCTGGCACAAAAACAGACACATAGATCAATGGAACAGAATCGAGAGCCCAGAAATGGACCCTCAACTCTATGGTCAACTCATCTTTGACAAAGCAGGAAAGAATGTCCAATGGCAAAAAGACAGTCTCTTCAACCAATGGTATTGGGAAAATTGGTCAGCCACATGCAGAAGATTGAAACTGGACCATTTCCTTACACCACACACAAAAATAGACTCCAAATGGTTGAAAGACCTAAATGTGAGACAGGAGTCCATCAAAATCCTAAAGGAGAACACAGGTAGCAACCTCTTCGACCTCAGCCGCAGTAACTTCTTCCTAGAAACATCGTCAAAGGCAAGGGAAGCCAGGGCAAAAATGAACTATTGGGATTGCATCAAGATAAAAAGCTTTTGCACAGCAAAAGAAACAGTCCACAAAACCAAAAGACAACCGACAGAATGGGAGAAAATATTTGCAAATGACAAATCAGATAAAGGGCTAGTATCCAAAATCTATAAAGAACTTATCAAACTCAACACCCAAAGAACAAATAATCCAATCAAGAAATGGGCAGAAGACATGAACAGACATTTTTCCAAAGAAGACCTCCAAATGACCAACAGACATGTGAAAAAGTGCTCAACATCGCTCGGCATCAGGGAACTCTAAATGAAAACCTCAATGAGATACCACCTCACACCAGTCAGAATGGCTAAAAGGAACAAGTCAGGAAACGACAGATTTTGGCGGGGATGTGGAGAAAGGGGAACCCTCCCACACTGTTGGTGGGAATGCAAGCTGGTGCAACCCCTTTGGAAAACAGTATGGAGTTTCCTCAAACTGTTGAAAATAGAGCTACCATACGATCCCGCAATTGCACTACTGGGTATTTACCACAAAGATACACATGTAGGGATTCTTGCAGGGTACTTGCAGCAATGTCCACAATAGCCAGACTGTGGAAAGAGCGAAGATGTCCATCGACAGATGAATGGATAAAGAAGAGGTGGTATATATACACAATGGAATATTGTGCAGCCATCAAAAGGAATGAGATCTTGCCATTTGCAATGACATGGATGGAACTGGAGGGTGTTATGCTGAGTGAAATAAGTCAATCAGAGAAAGACATGTATCATATGACCTCACTGATATGAGGAATTCTTAATCTTAGGAAACAAACTGAGTGTTGCTGGAGCGGTGGGGGGTGGGATGGATGGGGTGGCTGGGTGATAGACATTGGTTAGGGCATGTGCTATGGTGAGCGCTGTGAATTGTGCAAGACTGTTGACTCACAGATCTGTACTTCTGAAACAAATAATGCAACTTATATCTTATATATATATTATATATCTTAAGAAAAAAGAAAAAGAAGATAGCAGGAGGGGAAGAATGAAGGGGAGTAAGTCAGAGGGGGAGACGAACCATGAGAGACGATGGACTCTGAAAAACAAACTGAGGGTTCTATAGGGGAGGAGGGTAGGGGGATGGGTTAGCCTGGTGATAGGTATTAAAGAGGGCACATTCTGCATGGAGCACTGGGTGTTGTGCACAAACAATTAATCATGGAACACTACATCAAAAACTAATGATGTAATGTATGGTGATTAACATAACAATAAAAAATAATAAAAAAGCTCTACAGAAATATTAGTAATCAAAGCAGAAGAGCAAATTGTGAAATTCTGCAAATCCTTACCCCTGTCTTCATATCCATTCTGTGGCAAACCAGAAACATCTTCACAATAACTCCTCAGTAGCAAGAAGACCTCACATGTCCACTTAGTGGGCGTTATGTTCATTTCAGGAGGACCTCCCAGCTTCCTGCCTCTCCTTCTCACATCACCTCACTGAGCCTCTCATAGACTGTACAGCGAAGCATCAAAAATTGATGGACACTTCATTGACCCATGTCCAGTCTGAGAACAAAGCCACACTGTTTCACTCGGCCTTCCATAAAAATAACAGCTAACATTTGTTCAGCACTTACTACATGCCACGGATATTTCTCAACATTATGTCATTACTCATTTAATAATCACAAATGCCCTTTAAGATAAATATCATTATTATCATCCCCACTTTACATATGAGAAGACAGTGGTTTAGAGTTCTTAGGATATCTGCCCAAGATCCCACTGCTACTTAGCTGTATAGCTAGATATCAAAACCAGTTTCAGCTTCAGATATGATGCTCTTTAGCTGCCCCCTGTGAACCTTGCATACTCTCCACAAACCTGTTTGCCTGTACTCTTAAATCCTGGACAGCTTTCTTGAGACTCCCTTCCTGCCTATTTAAAGCCAGGCAACAGTTGACATCTCCATGCTGAGAGATCTAAACTTCTGCAGAGGACAAACCCACCCCAGGAAGCCTGTCTCCTGCAAAATTTGAGAGCTATTTCCTTCCACAGCCCCAGTCTGACCCCAGGGGCTCAATGTGATTGACTATTTTATAACTTTAACAGCAGTTAAGTGCATCATGCCATCATCTTTGCTCTCCTGGCCCAGTACCCAAGGTAGAAACCCAGAATCATCTGTCCTATCTCAAATTATAATCCGCACTGTGTTTTGTGTTTCTCATTTCCTCCCTCAAACTCCCACCATTCTCCTCCCTCTTCAGCTTTTCTCCTTTGTTATATGGATCCTCACTAAGTTAGGCTTTTCCATCATTTCTCTCTTCATTAAACCTTCCTTTTATGTTAGTGTTGCCAAAAACTTGGCTCACTGCACAAGATAGAATTAATATATACCCTGAGGCTCTGGCTTAAGATTCCTCACCTTTTGCCTTCATTTCCAGATTATCTTTCCTCCATCCTTATGTAAATTTCCCCGCTCCTTTGCAATATACATCTTTAGATATACTATCACCCATCCCTTTTCACTACTACAATTTGAAAACTTTGATCATTATCTCTAATTTATTAAGGACTTTGGCCCCAGACTTCTGGTTTTCCTTCTCCCCTAAAGCTTATCATGGCCAATACTTAGGGTCTTCTACAATGACCTTCTCTTCCATTGTTTTGAACATTGCTCTCCCACGGCCACATCTGAATTCACTTGAACCCAGTTGTTACTGAGTAGCAAAGTTTCCCACAACAATTACTATTTCTATTGCAGAAAGCTTATCATCATACACTAAAAAGAAAAACAAAAAAGCTTTGGCACAATACAATAGGAGGTGTTCCCTTCTTTAAATAAAATGTTACAAGAACTTGAAGATTTTCCCTTCCACCCAGTAACATACTGGGAAGAGAATAAAGGAGTAGTATAATTACACCCATATATCTTCTCTTAAACTGAAAATTAATAGTAACAACAACTTCTTACACTCACCAGGTTAAATTTGAGTCTGCTTGGAAATAGAGACCCTCTCTAGCAAGAGGTCTGAAAGAATGAGAGATAAACTAAGATCCAGTGTTCATGGGCACTAGGCACAATGGCCGTGTAATTTTCATTTAATCTGGGACAATTGTGAGAGACAGTGGACATTAAAAAGTTATGCTCTGGCTACAGTTTAAACTGGAAATGTCCTGAAAACATGGGGCATATAGGCTACGTGTCTTTTTTTTTAAGATAATAGCTTACATATATTTATTATATAATAGTTTATATATATTAATATTGTATGTAATATATATTATATATTACATTATATATATACACACACATATATATACATATTATGGCCCTGGAATGTCCCAAGGTGTCTAGCCCCTCCCACCAAGCACCACAAGGACTGTGAATTTTGACTTCATTCTTTTACAGTGCAGTCCAACTAAAAAATCCTCCTTTACTACGAATTCCTTCACTATAAATCTGATCATGTTATTGCTTTCCTTAAAATTCTTTACTAGTTTCTCATTTCCCAGCAGTTTACATGACTTACAAAGTCTCTCCCTAAGTCTTTAGCTATATTATTATTATTAATCATAGCCTGACATGCTATAGTCAGGCCACACCAAAGAGTCTCTGTTCCTAAAACCTTTGTTCTCTCCTTTCCCTTTTCATTTATTTTACATGTTTGCCATCTACTTGGGACTTTTCATCTCCCTCACTTGGCCAATTCATTGCCCATAAAATCTCATCTTAAACATCACCTATGCCAGGAACTGTTCCTCAATCCCCCTGTGAACCGTCAGCTGTCTTCTGAGTGGTCTCCCAGTATTGTATGCTTCTGTCAGAGAACCCAGCATTCTTTATTGATACTACATATTTAATTTTTTTGTCTTTTTCATTACAAAGAAACGCCCCAAGTTCAGAGAAATTTCTTTCTCCAGCCCCAAATACAAGGATGAGGCTACTGAAAGATTAAGTATATGAAGCATACTTTTAGTTGAGCACTTACTATGTGTCAGGCATTTATTCCTCTAACTGTCCCTATAAAAAAAGTACTTATTTTCCCTACTTTAGAAGTAAGGAAACAAAGACAGAGAATTTTTTTTTTTAATTACCCAAGTTCACATAGCTAGTAAGCAGAGGAGCCAGAACCCAAACTCCAGCATATCTTCCAACATTTGAAGGTTTCTTTGTATGTATGTGTTGTCTTAATGTGTGTTCAAGAAGTTTAATTAGATCTCTAAGATATAATGTTTGGTATAAGACACAAGTAAAATCAGTTCAATATAAAGTTGAACCTCTAAAAAATTGATTAAGAAAGACTACTTGCCTGGGTAAAGAGTGAGTTCCCCATCATCAGAAAAGTGTAAACAAAGGCTGGTTAGCCTTTTGTGAGAGCATTCCAGAATTTGTTAGAAAGCTAGGAAGATGACCTAATAGGACTTTAAGAGTCCATGAAAATAACTGGTACTTAAAAGGCAATTGAATGTCTGCTCAGCTCAAAGATGTGGCCGTGTGAGAGATGACCCACAATTTTAGCACTTATCCCGCAATCTTCAGTCTCTGTAAATCCTACCCAATCGGCCGGCATCGTGGACCTTTTTCCAGTTAGTTCTGCTGACATCCAAACTTAATTGGACCCTAAATGTTTTCCCTGTAGAGCTCTTATCTTGTGAACCAACTGCTTAATCTATTTTGGCAGATCCAGGATTCATAGCTCTTCAGGGAGCTGTAAAATACCTTTTTAAAAAAAAGTCAGCCTACTCCAGTGGGACAGCCTAGTGACAGACGTCATTCTCTATTCCAAAATTTTCCTCTTGCATGGCTATTATATTATTATGCAATACTTTCTAATGTCTTGGAATTGTAATGCCGTCTTACGATGTTTGAACACTCAGGATATTTTTGTAATTGTCTAATTAATCCAATCAACAAAGAGTATTAATGGCTCTTTAAAAACCATACAGTATAATACAACAGTAATCTTTCTTTTCAAATGAGATGAAATATACTGAGCCTTCAGCTCTATGTGGACTAATGGTAAAATTCCAGAGTGAGAAAAAGACTTTCCTTAAAGCTCACTTCCTGTCACAGATTCATTGGCTAGAAAGAAATTCTTGGCAGGCCAAACACTTTGCACTCCAGTGTGCCAGGATTGATTTTACAAGAAATAACTTATTGTTCATCTGATAATATTTCTGCTTAGATTTAGTACTCTTTGTAAAAGAAAAGAGTTATTTTTGTTATTCTTTGAGTCATGACTTTTGGATCTGAAACATATTCTTCTCTCCAGGTACTTAAATCTGTAGGAAGATTATCATTCAGACTTGAGAAGCTTTCTCTTTCAGAAAGAAACCACAAGAAGTTAAAAAAGTTAAAACCTGTGGTTAGGAAGCATGGAAAGAAACAAGAATTTGACACAAAGCAAACTAAGTGTGATGGACTTTTTTTAAATTAGAAATTGTACATCTCTTTTTTGTTTTATTTATAAAGCACTTCATGGTATGATTAAATGTTTGGTATAGATAAACATATGAGCTATATCTGAAACACTGAATATATAGAGCAAAATTATGACATAATCTACATTAGATAGTTCTCATCAACCCTAGGTTAGATCATGCTTTAGGTTCTTGTTTACTAGCACTTTGGAAATAATTATTGAATGAACAAATGATCATTGTATATACTGGGCATCAATCTCTGCTTTCAACAGCATTGCAGATCTTGAATAAAGTCATGCTTAAGCATAGAATAAATGTATTCCATAAAATAGTATTCAATGTTTGCAAAATTTAGCAGTCACATACAATGTTCAAAATAACTCCTTTGTTCTTCTTATTAGCATTGCTTAACTAGAATAAATTAAGGACATAGTTGAATAATGAAAACTAACTAAGTATGGGGGGAAAGTGGAATAAAAGTTGTAATTTAAACATGTTCTTACTAAAATTATTATTTAAAGAAATTAAAAAAAACCCACAAATTAATTAATCTGGACTCAGAAGGCTTGTTCCTTCCAGCATCAAAAAAAAAAAAAAAAAGAAAGAAAGAAAGAAAGAAAAAGAAAAAGGTGCTATTTGAAATCCAGGAAAAAGTTCATACATTTTTACTTCTCTCATTCTTCCAAACCTGGTGTCTATTAAAGAATCATTCTGTTGGGGAGAACTACAGAAATGGTATTTAGGGACAGGTCATAAAATCCTGTCCTAAGGGGAAAATAAGATTATCGGAAAGTGTTGGAAATTTCAGTGAGGATAAAACATTTCCTAATCTGGAGACCACTGAGAGGGAATAATAAAATAATAAGCAGGATTTGTAATATCCCATAGCTCACGTCTACTTCTTTCCTGTAAATGTCATAGACTATCTCTCCTGGATGCTTATCCAAGCCAAAGTTTTACACGTGAGCATGAGAAACAATTCCTTTACTGCAGGGCCATTTTTAATAAAATAAATCCATTTGTTGGCATAATCAGCCAATACCAGGTTAAAGATATTTAGCCTCCCAACTTCTATATCCATTATGCAACCTGTTTCTGTGTAATGAGAACAAATAGTATTCTAATAACATTAAAAGGAAAGATCTTCTTTAATAGATTTAGAAAAAACAACACATTAACACATTTAACTTTGATTTTTAATGTGATTAATATTCATTGTAAATACCTCCAAATCTTAAAATAGTTCAGCATTAAAATAGCTCAGTAGGTATTCTTCAACCATTACCTAGTGCTTTCTTTCATTTTCTGTTTTCTTCAAAGGAATAAAGTCACAGAATTTAAGAAAAAGCTATTTGTCTAATTAAAAGTTGGCAATTCTTGCTTCTAATATTATTTATTACTTCTGTGTATTTGTGGGCTCAATATGGATGCTGATAATTACAGGAACCACCAACCTCCTTCGAGGCACTTCTGGATAGAACTACTACTTTTATTTTACAATTTACAAAATGAATGTACACAATTCCTAAAGAAACAAATGATCAGATTATCAGATCTAGGACTCTAAAGTCTATATACTTATTATGATGAATTTTTACTTCGTCCTTGTAGGTATTTGCTAATATACAATATGTAATATATTAGCAGTTATCTATCTATCTATCTATCTATCTATCTATCTATCTATCTATCTATCTATGACAAAATACATAGCAAAAGTACAAGAATGAAAAGAATGAAGGAGAGAGAGGGCAGGAACAAGAGTTCACATGTTTAATATGGTCCTTTTTAAATGGATGTTCAGAAAACTTGGAAATATTGTGCCTGTCTCTTGCAAAGTGGTTCTCAACTAAGATGCTTTGGGTACTTATTAGGTTTGTGGAATAGGTGAAATATGCCTGATTTGCCTAAGGTCTGTATATGGGCTGAGGTTACATTCTACTTGTGTCCACCCCAGACACTAGGACAGTTCTGAACACATAAACACTTTCTTCCTTTCCTACAGTTGTATTTGTAAAACATGTAAGCCACGGTTCTATTTTATGTTTTTATGGAACTTAACATCTAGGGGCTTAAATTTCTCCCAGTTTGGTACAAATAGCACCCACCAGTTGGAAGGGTGAAATGTTGCAAGAGAGGAGCCCTAACTGAGGCCCTTCCCCAAATCATCTGTGGAATAATTCATGCTGGATCAGGTTCTTTTTTCCTTTTTCCCATTATTATCAGAAATAGATGACACCAGGAAAGAACTGAGAGGCCTCCATTCTGCTTTCTAGCATATTTTAATGACCTCCAGATCTGACAGCTCTGCTAGGTCTTACTGCTCAGAGCCACACTGCACTTTGTTGGATGTTCTGAAGAGGCATAAACACAAAATTTTAGGGAATAAAACAGTGTACCTGACTTGCCATCCACAGGGTTTCAAGAAAGCACTAAAGGGTCCTAACGGCAGAAGGAGGTAGGGTTGGTGAAGGAATAAAAACACTGCTATTGTAAGCCAAACTGTGGAAAGAGCCAAGATGTCCATCGACAGATGAATGGATAAAGAAGATGTGGTATATATACACAATGGAATATTATGCAGCCATCAAAAGGAATGAGATCTTGCCATTTGCAACGACATGGATGGAACTGGAGGGTGTTATGCTGAGTGAAATAAGTCAATCAGAGAAAGACATGTATCATATGACCTCACTGATATGAGGAATTCTTAATCTCAGGAACAAACTGAGGGTTGCTGGAGTGGTTGGGGGTGGGAGGGATGGGGTGGCTGGGTGATGAACATTGGGGAAGATATGTGCTACGGTGAGCGCTGTGAATTGTGTAAGACTGTTGAATCGCAGATCTGTACTTCTGAAACAAATAACGCAACATATTTTAAGAAAAAAGAAAAAGAAGAAGATAGCAGGAGGGGAAGAATGAAGGGGAGTAAGTCAGAGGGGGAGAGGAACCAGGAGAGATGATGGACTCTGAAAAACAAACTCAGGTTTCTGGAGGGGAGGAGGGTGGGGGGATGGGTTAGCCTGGTGATGGGTATTGAGGAGGGCACATTCTGCATGGAGCACTGGGTGTTATGAACAAACAATGAATCATGGAACAGTACACCAAAACAAATTATGTAATATATGGTGATTAACATAACAATAAAAAAATTAAAAAAAATTATTGAGCAAAAGAAACCAGACAAAAAAAAAAAACAAAAAACACTGCTATTGTAAAAAGCAATTTGGGAGACACTATGATAGAATGTAGATAACTTTAATGCAAATATTATGCAAAATTTTCTACGTAGGCCCTGGATCCTCTATTCATGGTACTAAGGAAACGGATAAACAAACAACAGCAACAACAAAAACCACTCACTGTTTCCCAGTCAGTCCTACTACCCATAGACCTACTATTACTGAGAGACACCCCTGGATTTTGAAACAAACAAAAAGTCAGAGGCAGCAAGTATAAAAAGTTTAGTTGACCCTTAAACAATGGGGGTTAGGGGTGCAGATCCCCCCATGCAGTCAAAAATCCACATATAACTTCTGATTCCCCCCAAAACTTAACTACAGTAGCCTACCATATCAATAACACACTCTTTGTATATGTATTTTATAGAAATTCTGACAATAAAGTAAGCTAGAGAAAAGATTATTAAGAAAATCATGAGAAAATACATTTATAGTACTGTATTTATAAAAAAAAAAAAATCCCCTGTAAGTGGACCCTCAAAGTTCAAATCCATGTTGTTTAAGGGTATACTAGTTGTTTACCTTCCAACCTCTTTTGTTGACTATGATCAGTAAATTGAGATTTAATGAGACTGAGTGATGAATATATCTTCTAATGAACAGGAAGACATCTACAAGGTAAAATTGATAGGAATGGTAGCTGAATGTTTGATATGAGAAAGAAGGAAATAACAAGTTTGAATGCATTTACCTAGGGTGGGCATTTGGGTGAATGGTGATCTCACATAGGAGAGAAAATGATGTTCTGACTTCAAAAATATAGTCAGAGCTTCCAGCCTTCCTGAGGCTAGTCACTTTTTACCTGGTTCTCCCGTTATATAAGTTAGTCAGAGCTGAGACATTTTATCACCTACATTAAAAAGAAACTTTCCAAAATGTTGAATGTCTGAATCTCTGAATATTTCTATTTCAGTGACTAGACCTCATTTTTCTTAGTAATGACCGTTCACCATATGCTGAGTGGCCTTTTACCTAGGGCCAAATTTAGGGATGAAATGCCAGCAAGTCCTACTGCTTACTACTTAACTTCTCACTGTTCTCACCACGCACAAGATCTATGTAGCAAAATAATATTATTGATTAAAAATAAACCAAAACCAATAAAAAAAGGTAAGACTCTAAATTCTACTAAGATAACTAAGAAGTTCCACTAGTGTCTTTGTTATAGATAGATAGATAATAGTTCAATTTGGGAACTAAACTCTGTTAGGCTTAACCTGCAATTATGGCACCATATATTCAGCCTTGAAATTTTGTTCAGTGGCTGCTCAGACTTGTCCAAACACCTCTTAAGAATATTAATCATAGCGTTCCAACCAGTGCCTGCAACACTGACCTCCAGTTTCTATTTCTTTGCTGTGGTTTAATTTTCCAGTTTATCATATATTTTGTAAACCTTCAAAAATCTTTTGTGAAAGAAAGTGTATAAATAAATCTATATAAATCAGTCTTCATTTTTGAGTCCAAACCCAGAGCTAGAAACACAGTACATATCTACATCTTCATTTTCATTTGAATCCTCAAGTGAAAACTTTACGCCCAAACAACAACCATATGCCAAAACATCTGGAGCTTCTAGTTTTACTGGAAGACTTGATACCTGAAAGCTTCCTTACCCTAACCTACTATTGTATGTGATTCTACCTCAATATTGTGTTGTTCTGAAGGCTAGATCACTTAAAATCATAAAATGGACATGGAAGGTATTTCCAGCCGAGATTTGGCTGACATAAATAAATTCTTGTATAATCTGTCAAGCTGGGTCATTTGTTCATAAAGGATATCTTCTTGGGAGAAATTGTGTTGTTATTATGGAAGATAAACATTGTGCTGCTTTGCCATACCATAGAGACTATACCTGGAATGTCCACATGGAAACACTGGCTAGAGGCTATTGCATATGAATATGTGGAATATATTATATAAATAAACACACACACACACACACACACACACACACACACACGTACAACTTTAGCCAGGCTATTCAGCATACCTTTCTGAAGTTACTTAATTTTCAATAGGAAGACTTGAAAAACAAACTATTTCAGAAGGACTCCAAAGGAAAGGATTACTTTAGGTGGTTGTTTCTAAAATGTGGTGGTTGTTTCTAAAATGTCTAAATGATCCTCCATTTAATCATTTCATTCAGCAATTGCACTCCTGTGCCAGTGATGCAAAATAAAATGGTAGCCATTCTTATGGTAATAAAAGTGTATTTGCCTAAATAAATTTAAGAAATCTGTATGAAGAAGCTTCTTATTTTAGCTCTCACCACAAATAAATAGCCAGTTTGAAATGAAGACAGAGATTATCAAGGATTAACATCAGTCACTACTTTAAAGAAATTAGTTAGAGACATGCCACAGATTTCTTGCTACAGCCCATCTTTCTTGCCTAAACATAGGAGCCAGCACCCCCATATTGCATACTCCCAGAGGCAGTCCCAGAAGTTGTGCACAGCCCCCATAACTATACACAGCAGTTCTGAATGGAATCACTGCTGCTAAATGAGATCTCAGGACTTTTCTCAAATATGCCTATTCAAATGTCCATGAGAATTTATAAGATAAAACATGATATTTTTATAATAAAACTTAATAAATGCAAAATTTATTTATTATATGCTTTTAGTCAGTTGTACATTAGGAGTCTGCTAAAATCATAAAGCTAAACTATCATGGATCCTTGGGGTCTGGGAATCAGTACGGATGGACTAGAAAGGTTGACCCAATTGACCAAGTGTCTTCTCTTGGCGGGGGTGAAATCAACAAAAATATGAAAAAAACACCTTCTTGACAGCTGTCTAGCATAGCCTCCTTTGACAATCCTGCACGAGGTCATACTAGAATGACAAAGTAAAGAAAGCAGTAATTCTGCTCTGGTGGTTGTTAGAACACAGACACCTGATAGGACTAATACAGTAGTTCTCAGATTTTGCATTTAAAAAAAATTTCCAGATAACAGTGTTGCTGCCAGCCTGGAGACCCCACTTTGAGGTCGACAGTTCTAATATAATAGAGAGATCATCTAACCAGTAAGAATCCATGTGGACTAAAACATGTTCATAGATAAGGTAAAAAGACAGGATACAAGTTTTATGCATGGTATATTCCCAAACTTGTAATAAACCAAATATTATTGATGGGATAGTATTATTTGAAATGCATAAAGTTGTTTACTGTGGTTGTCTTTGGGTACTGAGAGCATGGAAAATTATTTTATATTTTCCATTTCATTTTCCCCAAAGCGTAATAAATTTTAATTACACAATAAAACAAACAGCAGCAGCTTTATTTTGAAAGGTGAGGAAATCAAATGAGTATTTTTTGAATTCTGGGGAGAATGGAAACAGAGAAGCACCAGAAAGACATTAGGCATGAAAAAGGGTTAGAACAACTCTAGAAATAGGGAACATTGTAGAGCAGGGAGAAGAGGCAGTCACACAATCCTGAAGTGAACTCTAACCAACAGAGAGAAATATGAAGATATATGTATTCTAATTTAAAGTGAAGGCACTAGGTAACTGCAACTCCTTAATAGGTCTGCCCTTTACATTCCTTAGAATTGTAAACCACATGGTTTTTGATGGGATTATCACAGGGTGGTTGGAAATTATTGTGTATTTTCTGTTACCATCCTACACTTCCTATATCTTATTGCAGATAATCTTCCTAAACTACAGTTCTGTCCATGCCACATACCAACTGAAAGACCTTTAGTAATTGTTATTGGCTATCCCGGCAAAAAAAAAAAAAAAAAAAAATCCATACTTTCTAGTGAACTGCAAGCTAATTCTGTCCTATCTTTAGAGTCTTGTCCCTATGCACCTGCCAATTTGACTTACTCATCATTCCCTAAAGGTACTTGAGGTATTCTAGCTGATTGCTTTTGCCCATATTATTATTCTGCCATCATATAGTCTGCCCTTCCTCTTCCTCATCTACAAATACTATCCATTTTCAATATGGATTAAAAAATATATCCATTTATCACAACCCAACCAGAAGTATTTGAAAGATTTCTTCCTCCAAATTGCATATGAAACCTGTCATGTAAACTGTTTATCAAATTGTTTTCCCCTTTGAAGAATCTGAAGATTGATTATATTTTAGATATTTTTAAATGGATTTTGCACCATTCAAATTGTTTATTTCTTATACTCACTTTGTTCACAAAGTGATTACTGTCATTTCATGCATTTGACTGTCCTTAGTCATCCGCTCCTTGAGGTGCCCCAGGCAAGAGGAATTGATATTTCCCTTTCTATTTTTGGAGACCTTATACAGAATGGTTTAAGATGGGAGGTTCTGTTAATCATTCCTTTGTTTTCTAAAGGTGATCCTATGGTTATAGAGCTGTAGATAGTATATAGACGATTACAAAAAATTTTAAAAATCAAATTTAGTATACATCACAGGAGTCTCCTGAAATCATGAGACTAAACTATAAGGGATTCTGGAAATCCGGGGATAAGAGTGCAGATGTAACAGTAAGGTACTGTCTAACTGTCTTCTTTCCAGAAAAATTGAAATCAACAAAAATATTAAGAGTACCTTCATTACCTCTCCCTGAAGCTATGAGCTGGCTTCTTCATGGTCCTTCTCCTCAGTCTATAATCCCTTACAAATCTAACTCATGTCAGGGTCTTTAGAGAATTGCAAATGGCAACTCTCGCTCAAATATCCCAAACTAATTAATATTGAAAATCAAAGCATTTATTCAAATGTCTTCATGGATCAACTAGGACATCCCAAGGAAGAAAATTCACAATACTGTATATTCTGTGAGAGACTGAGTCCA